>NC_091130.1:98487913-98787913 GCF_040183065.1 Periplaneta americana
GGATAATATTACAATGAATTTGAGGGAGGTGGGATATGATGCTAGAGACTGGATTAATCTTACTCAGTATAGGAACCGATGCGCAGTGTGCAATTTTCCCAATCTACGTAGACAAAAATCAAATTCCGACTTGTTTATTTAGACATAAGTGAATATGAATCCATGTTCTTTAAAATTTGGAGAATGTTGTGCGGGACAGTTTTTACTGTTTTATCAGCGACAAGCTATTTTTAGAATGGTATGAACAATGCGATTTTCCTAACACTTCTCTCTCCTGTTCCGCAATAGACAGAGTGGCTCGCCATATGGGTAAACAAGAGTCAATGGTTAATGATATTATTGTATTTGAGATATGGGATCTGTTCAGATAGGTACGTTCTTACTAATGTAACTTCAATTTCAAGGTTGTAAAGTATTTTTATTCTTACAGTAGGATTTAAATATTGCAATTGAAATAACGTATTCTTTTAAAGTTCTCCAAGTACAATGTAAGATTTAGTATATTCGATCACAACAATACTTTTGCCATTTAATACAACATCATTTAGAGTGTTCAATTCTTGTTTTGTGCGAGATCGTGCGTACTTGCTTGGTTTCCGCACAAAACCAATCCGCGGAAAGTGTAAAATTCCACATTCAGTATTCCCAACCTAACACACATAACAATTTCCCTCTTCTTACCGCTTAAGTGACATATTGATTTTTAATGCTTTAGGCTTTTAACATATTATTTTAGAGACGTTCAGTAGGCCTATACTAATAATTATAAATTGCAAACTTACCACTGCAATTTCACCTAAATTGCACTTTTAATTATCGTTTTTAAATATTTACAAAAATTAAGTAAACTCTACAACTCCACTAAAGCTACTGAATTCGTGATGCAAGCGACATTAAGGAAGCTGTGAAAAAATCAACAATATTCCAGATGCCGATGTTATTACTGCAATATGTTATTTAAATAATATTGTTAAAATATTAAAATGAAAAATAAATCATTACATAACCTTACCGTTTGTTTTAAGTTCGCATTTATAGACTGGGGGAAAAAAAGACAAACGTATATCACAGCCTGCTGGAGTATAGTAAACACAGAAAACATTTTAAAGCAACAATGTTGAAGATAGATATTTTTGTTTTGCAAATTTGCAGTCATTGAACAGAAACCAAGATGGAGATTTCATTGCAACTAATTAGAAATTCCTCTTTCAGGTATGTAATAAACGATCTTCGCACAAAATAATGTACGATACACGAGCGGTATGTTATCTTTCAATTCTCGGAAATTAAAAAAGCTCAACTACGTTTCGCTTTTTCAAACTTTTCCTCGAACATGAAAACTTCAACATACCGCTCTTGTAACGCATATTACTATTAAAGTTTACGTGTTCTTGCGCATTTATCAGTAATTAATTTTTTTTCAGTGTTGGGGCATACGGTAACGCGGCGGCAACTGTTCAATGTTTGGCTTACCAGTAGGAAAGAATAACGGAATAAGAAAGATTTTAGCAACTGTATGAGTATTTAGGCTTGCAAGATTATTCATGACATAGAACAGTAGGTTAAAACATATATTGGACACATTTTTACCTAACCTTAACAAACGCACCGTGGAACAGAACACAAATCTAGTAGCTGGACAAAATAAATAACTTCTCTGCATTCTAACGTATTGCTATGAAACTTGTACAGACCTTAAAGATGGCACATATGTTTTGTGTACAAACGCTGATTACGTTTGCACAAGAAAAACTACCCCTTTATATTGTACATTTAGACAAAATTAATAAATTCCCTCCTATCTAACAAATTTTTATGAAAATGTACACAGAAGTTACAGGTAGAATATAGTTTTTGTCTAAAAAGTCTTATTATGTTTCTATGAGAGAAACTGCCCCTTTATAGGCCTAGTGGTGTATTTAGACAAAATTAATAATTTCTCTCCTTTATTATATATTTTTATGAACCTATGTACAACAATTTCCCCTGCGGTAGTTGAGTGGTCAAACCTCTGACCTGTCACGCAGGCGGCCTGGGTTGGAGCTCCGGTTAGGTCTGGAATTTTTCATTGAAAAATCCATAGCGCCTCTTGTGATGGACAAGGTCGCAGTTTTGGTTTTTCTCGGGGTTCTCCCGTTTTCCCTATATTAGACATCTACATGATTCCGTCACCATTTCTCCATTTCGTCATTATTTCATAGCATTCCCCGATCGTCGGCTGGCGACGCATGGAGGGGACTGGCCTAGAGACGAGGGGGTTGCCTGCTCGACACCTGGGTAATCAGCGAACCTTAGTGTAGTCAGCCGGTGTGGGTTTAGGAATGCGCCTAGCTTAAGGGTTAGCGCAATGGACCGAAACAGGTCGCAGTGCTGGGCCATAGTCCCCCCTCCCGTAAATTCAAATCAATTCAATTTGTACAACAATTAGGTCTACAGTTAACATATAGATGTAATCAGAGTAAGTACACAAAAAATATATGCTACCTGTAACTTCCGTGCAATGTTTCATACAAATCTATTAGATAGGAGAGAAATAATTAATTTTTGTCTATAACCACCTCACTATAAAGGGGTAGTTTTCCTTATACAAATATAATCTGAATTTGCACATAGAAATATGTGCTAAATATAAGGTTTGTACATAAGTTCATAGCTTTCCTTAGAATCCAGAGAAGTTATTAATTGTGTCCAGCTAGATTTACGTTTTTGCACACTGTCTGATGGCGGCATTTTATGAGAGTGGCTATGAACTTCCGGTTCTGTAAAAGCAATTTGTATTTAAGTATGAACAAATAACACTTCCTTAAAGGTACATAATATCTGTCATCTTAATTTGTCTGAGAGAGCATCTGTGATTAAGAGGAGTGTTAGATAAGGTATTCGTTAATAATTTTCTTACCTTGCGCGATATGTCTGATATTATCTCATCTTGTTGGTTGTGTATTGAGAGGAATGTGTATGTGTGTGTGTGTGTTTGTGTCTAATGCGTGATTTGGGTTCCGCATCTTGCGAATAGATGGCAGGACTGTAACACATTTTCAAATTGCACACCACTTCGGCCTATCACGTTATGCATGATGTGTATCTGTGAAGAGTTATGTCGTGCACTAGGGTTTAAACGCAACTTCCACAAAGAGGAGACACCAACAAGAAGTGCAATAAATATAGAATTATATTCTAAACGTGTTGTTTTGACAAGTTTATGCACAATGTATAGAAGTGAACGTTAAACAAAAAATCTATACTAATAATAAATCTGTAGCCAACATTTTTCTGGTAATTTTCGATTTTTAAAAAATAATTGCTGTTAACATGTATAATTGACCATCCTGAAACCGAAAATAGCTTTTTTGAAACTTTTGTTTGTATGTCTGTCTGTCTGTCTGTCTGTCTGAATGTTTGTTACCTTTTCACGCGATAATGGCTGAACGGATTTCGATGAAAATTGGAATATAAATTAAGTTCGTCGTAACTTAGATTTTAGGCTATATGGCATTCAAAATACGTTATTTAAAAGGGGGTTATAAGGGGGCCTGAATCAAATAAATCGAAATATCTCGCTTATTATTGACTTTTGTGAAAAATGTTACATAACAGAAGTTTCTTTATAAATGATTTCCGATAAGTTTTATTCTATGCAAAAGTTAGATAGGACTGATATTTAATGAGATAAATGAGTTTCAAAATTACAATAACGCCACCTAATACAGTGTAATGAAATAAAAAACAAATGACTTTGTCTGTAAGGGGGGCCTTGAACAACAACAATCGAAAGCTATGAAACATAACCTACAGAGAATGTTTCTGTGTTTGTATAAAGTAATATCGGAAGCTAAATTAACCGATTTGTATAATTAATTATTAATTCACCATTGGAAAGTGTAGTTTCTCTAGATGGACATAATGCTATAATGTTATTACACTAACTTCTAAGTGAATCGAGGATAGGTAAGATTAAAATAGCTTCTTATGCACAGAAAACTTGATAGGCTATTCTGTACATTCGTTTCCTGTATTTCCTAAAATAATTTTTATGGCCAAATGAGTGGTCTCTGGATCAAAATGATCGCATTTTAATTTTTTTTAATACAATTTAAATTAAGTGACATAATAAACGATTTATCCTTCTATCAAACACGAATGTTCCCTGGATCAAATGTCCTATTTTAATTATGTAATTACTTTATATTTATTTCTAACGGGTGCAGCGGAGCGCACGGGTACGGCTAGTTATAAATATAAATATTAGTTATTGTCTAATCGTCACATAATATCAATCATTGTTTAAGAGGAACCTAAAGTAGATGGAAAAAGCCATTTTGAACCATTTATTTATAACAAATTATTGAATTCAATGGCTCAATAAACTTGCGTCCGTTTTCAGTCAAATTATTGAGACAGTAAATACAGGCCTAATGATATAGGCTATGTCCCTGAAATTTTTTTCGCTTCTCTTGAAATATGAATTACAATTTTTTTGGTTACATCCTTATTCCTGGGAGGTCTTCAATTATCATCTTATAGTCTCTGAGTAGCGATATTTGCTGTAATTTAGAACATACATTTAATAAAGTATTACTGCCTTAATAATAAACCGTATATAATATTTGTACGAGACATATGAATAGTTGGGACAGATAACGTTACTAATAAACAATGCATAAGCGATGAATGTAATAAGCAATGTGTAACTGTACATGCGAATTGCTTTGTTGTAGTTATACACATGAAAATTCCTGTTCAAGCGTTATGTATAGAGAAAAAAATAGCCGCCTCTCTAACATCTGTTCGTATCGATTGCTGTTTTAGGATGGTGGTTACCTTGTAAATAGAGAAGAGAAAAATGAAAGACTACAGAATAATAATTATTACAATAATATTGTTGTAGTTGTAATCTTTGACCAAAATATAGCGTGGTAATCGATCAGAACCAGTTGCACTGTCGATAAATAAACCATACTTAGCACGGCAAACTAGCGTATACACCTATCGGATGTAATAAAGAATCTCAGTTATTCTGTCACCTTTAATAATAAAATAATGACGGAACCATGGTGCAGTTCTCTAACAGTTATACTTCTATACAAAACGTATATAGTGATTATTACGAAGGAGTTTACACACGACTTATAAACGAGTTGTTCACTGGGTAAGTAAAACGCAGTTAAATGAAGCCTACATGAGTTTTTATTAGTGAAACTGTTATAATAATAATAATAATAATAATAATAATAATAATAATAATAATAATAATAATAGTAGTAATAAATCATTATTACTATTATCCGTAGGCGCTGAAATTAAGTGTTTTTGGTGTACATGTGGTTCTCAGAAATTACATCAGCCGTTTTCAAACTCTCTCCGCATTGCTGAATATTGTAAGGCAGCTGATTGCATTATGAGAAGCCATTACGTTGTGTAACGCTGAAGAAAATAGTGCCTATACTTACAGTTTCTCCTAATCAGGTTTACAATCGGTATATGATAAATATGATATAACTTAAATCCGATCGTTTTAGTGGTCAAACGTTTTTACAGGAAACTCAAAATCATATCCCTTTTTCTTAAATATGAGGCCACACTGGTATCACAGTCTACTACATACAGTCGCGAGCTCAATATGTAGTAAAAATGCAAACATGGGTAGTTGCCCACCACTAGAATCGCTACTATCGCCTCGTCATCGCAGATCTCTCTCCTAGTAGACGACAAAATATGTTACACTTTCGTTGTGTTCTTTTGGAAAAATTGACACCTTCCTTCCATTATTGAAATATTAAATGCATATAGTTAATGTATTATTTTAATGAAGTATATTAAATTCTACCATAAACTCGAAGATACCTGCAACAAATAGGTTAATATTATTTTTGTTTGTGCAAAACGAACTGAAATTTACAATAATCGCTTCATTCATTCAAGATTATAGCGATAATTAACTACGAAACCAATAAATATTAATTTTCATTTCCCTTTACAACAATAATAATGGAAATATGAATTAATGGAGTAACTTACGTGTACCGGTACTTGTAGTGTAGGCTTACGTAGTTAAAAAAGTGGGATGAGATTAAGCAATAATAAACACACCAGAATTGGAAATAAAACGTGATCAATAAATTTTATTGTAACAGACTTTTTCTACGTCTCTAGTAAAGTAACAAAAATAACAACATAATTAACAGCTATAATTAAAAACATATCCTTTGAAAAAAAAGTAGGCCTAAGCAATAATAATCCCACCAGAATTGAAAATAAAACGTGATCAATAAATTTCATTAAAACAAACTTAATTTTTCTACGTCTCTAGTAAAATATTATTATTCCAATTATTGCATTTTAGCCATTAACATTTTCATTACAACCAATAACGAACATTTCACAAGCATCAATGTGAAATACGCAACGAGCTAGCACTCGATGGAAATACAACACAGTCCAAAGTCGACCGTGGGCAGTCTATTGTTTCTAGTTGCTAACCGCTTGGAGCGCTTTATCACGAGATTTGCAAAAAAATCACCTCAAGCTTCGCGACTGTATATAGTAGACTGTGCTGGTATCGTGAGTAATGAGCAGGCAGCGCATTTTCATTCCTAAACAAGTTAGAGAAGTTATCGGTTAGTACATCCTGGCGTTCTCAGTTCAATCTCTGACGCAAAATGCTTATGTCAGGATGCAACGAAAGGTATAGTTCAATACATAATATTAATGGATAATGACAACTGTAAGTGGGATTGCTACTAAATTGAAATGGTCTGTGCAGCTACTTTTGAACTACATAAATGCACTAAAACTTCGAAACTAGCGCTCTACAAAATATTAGTGCTACATATGACAGAAAATATAGTTAGATAATAATACTGAATTGATATATAGAATATATAATATACAATATAACAGTAAACATGATACACATTAACTATATATACTTTATATACAATATATACAATTAATTCATGTCACAAAGACAGTTTCGTTACGGTGAACAAAACATATATTCTGAGATTATGAAATCCATATCTTTTACCATAATTGTCAGTAAAAAAATGTTAAACTAAGAAAAAGTTCTTCCTACGTTACATGACATTACAGAAACACAATTATAATAACAAAAATCAATATACAAATTAATAATATTTATATTTTACATAATATATACAAATAATTCAATTATAAAACCTATACGCGTTGCACTGAACGAAAACATATATTCTGAGGTTATGAAAAGCAAATCTTTTACGAACGCCACATAAAATGTGTTTAAACTGAGAGAATGTTTTTTCTACGTCACATGACATTACAGGTGTATATTTATAATTACATTACAGCACAGATCATCATTTCACATAAATCAGAACATGTTTCCATTTCTTATGCTGAAATAGTCCTTCCGAAATTCGAATATAACCAACTATAGATCTTGCTGGAGGTATTCTATTGAAAGAAATAAAATAAAGAAGAAATAAATATTATATATTTTACAAATCAAGTTAAATTAATTTAGGCTCTAGCAACATTGGAATGGGACAAACTCGTGCTGAGAATCGAGCCCGCTTAGAAAATTATTTAGAAAATACAGATCAAAATTAAACACTATATAACTTAGACTGATAAATTAAAATATTATTAACACAAAAGTCTGAATGAAAATGCAACTTACTCAGTATTAGCATCAGATCACAATGTAGTCGTAACTTGGTGTTTTACATACTGGGTGTTCAGTTCAAAATGTGTCATGGCTCGCTGTATGCCGTCATGTGGCTAGCCGATGAGCCTAGAGAATTCAATCTTCCTACACTTCCGCAGAGGTGTATAACCTATGAGGCAGAGAAGTTGCCTAGAATGTACGGCGTTCATTCTGAAGAGTACGTACCGATACGTACGGTAACGCTGGTAGTGGCAGGAATGTGAACTGTTTGCAAATACGTACTGTCGGGATATGGGGAGAGGGTTAAGACGATTACTTACGTATTTGTTGACATTAACTTCGACGGTCAGCATGGACACGGAGCATTTGATTTGTATTGTGGAATGTTACCGTACGCAACCGATGATAACAAATACCCTGCGTACGACTTGCCGGCGCAAAACACAGTTCGAAAGAGGTTATGGTAGCACACAGACCGTACAGACCGCCATCTGTTGCTACAAGTTCAAGTTATACCGTACACGTTCTCAAGTTCAGATTGAAGAACGCCTTGAATAATAGGCAACTTCTCTGACATATAAGCTGAAACTCGCTTCAAATCGGTGACTCAACAACAGTGACGTCATGACACACTTTGAAATGAACACCCAGTATACAACACTGACTATGGAGCGTCTGTATTGTACTATGATTCATAGTCTATGCGTACCTATTTGCAATTCTACCCTGCTTATGAATCCAAGTGACGTAATGGATGTAACAGAAGAAACTACTCGATCCGCTGTAATTTTGGGAACACAAATGTGCTGTCTGGTAACGAGCGAGCTGACACATTAGTAAAATCGCGGATGATTGAAACCTACCACATTCATTCAACCTACTCCCTATCTCCTTCTTCAGGAAGCAAATAAGAACCACATTACCAAAACAGATAATCACTGGATGAATTGCAAAGACAAGTTCTTTGACAAGAAATCTGTTCTTTCCTTCCGTCTTCACCATGAAAAGTGCTGTTATATAATTCCTCAATTTGTGTTGAAACAGGCAGACCTACTTATAGAACATGGTAAATTTGGGGAGGATCTACATAGATTCCTTTTTAAAGACAGTTCAAACTGCCCATGTGGAAGTGGTAAAGAAACCGTGCAGCACATTCTGTTTAACTATCCATTATTTAGGCGAAAAAATGCGAAATAATGTCAATATATAACACTACTGACTGTAGATTAAAAAATCCACTAACTGATATGTTTGCTGAAGGATCATCACTCAAAATATTCATGTCATTTATAAACAAAATTTATTCAAACTGCAGAGCAAGCATTGTTGTGAAGTTTCATAACATTCATTATTCTTCGACGATGTATGCTGCTATTATAAATTATTGTCGACGTCATTGCGATGTTTGTTATGATACCAAAGATTAAATATGAGTTGAAAATAATCGTATTAAATTCTTATATTGTTTTTGTATTCTTGTGTTTTTATAGATTTCATATTTTTCGAGTAGATTTAATTGTTAACTTTTAGGTTTTAGGTGCAATATATACTTCCGTGAACGTTTCTATGTTATTGTTGGTGTTGTTTATAATGTTATGCATAATTCAATTTATTGTATGATTGATGTATTAATTTAATGTATTTGATATAGGCTATATACTTTTAAGTAATCTGCCTATTTGCTGTATATAAAATTCGGAACAATTATTGCATTTGATTTTGTATACGCCTCTTATGCTTTAATACAATTTTGCTCGTTTTTTTTTTTTTTTTTTTCGAGATAAATGGTTTCATATTAAATACTTCACGTATTCCAATTCAAATTCAAATTCAAATTTATTCACAATTTACAATTGAAATGGTACATATGAATAGATACCCAAAATGAACATATGCTCGTACTCGGGTACAGTCCAGTAGAGTCTAAATAAATTTTACAGATATCAATAATAAGTTTGATGATAGAAATAACAGTAACAATAGTAATAGTAATAATAATAATAATAGTAGTAGTAGTAGTAGTAGTAGTAGTAGTAGTAGTAGTAGTAGTAGTAGTAGTAGTAGTAGTAGTAATAATAATAATAATAATAATATAAGCCTCTTAATACAATTTTGCTCGTTTTTTGTTTCTTTCGAGATAAAAATGGTTTTATATTAAATATTTCGTATTGCGTTTTGGGAAAGCCAGTGATTTAATTCCTAGTATGGTCAGTCAATTTAAGAGAGCAGTGTATTATGACAATAAATGATTGAAAGAACTTTAGTGTTGTTCTTTAACCTTTAGGAGCCGTGGGTCCATTATAGTGACCAGCTAGTATTATAGTCATGACGTGATATAATATGTTATAAATTGTATGTTATATATAAAATACGTTGATATTCTTTAATTCTATATGACATTAAGGACATTTCACTTCATTAAAACACTAAAATTTTTTGTAACTAGTTTTGTTTGCTTAAAAAGGAGCAAATTCATTTCAACTGCATTCAACTGTAACATTGTCAGCTTCCATGTGTATCATTACACCGATTGCTTTACATGGGCCCTCCCCATCCTTTACCACAGGCTCAAATGTCTGCAGTGGCCGGGACGCGAACCGGCGATCTTAGGCACGATATGCTAGCTGGACATATCTTGTGTGCCTTAAACTGCTCAGCAAACGGATCCAATACGAATTTACCCGATTATGCAGGTATACGAACCCCTGGTTAAGAGTTTCCGTGCAATAGTGGCATAATTAATCCGGTTTCTAAAGGTTAAATGTGAAGAAATTCGATCCGAACAAATGAAGAGTACCTGGAAGAAAACATAATCTGTTTAATTGTCCATTATTTCGGCGAAATAATGTCAATACTTAACACAATTGACTGTGAATTATTAAAAAAATCCACTAACTGATATGCTTGCTGAAGGATCATCCCTCGAAATATCCATGTCATTTAAAAACAAAATTTATCCAAAACTGCAGAGCATGCAGTGTTGTGAAGTTTCGTAATATTCATTATTCTTCGACGATGTATGCTGCTATTATATTGCGAAAGCTATTGCGATGTTTGTCATGATACCAAAGATTAAGTATGAGTTGAAAGTTAAGATTTTATATTGTTTGTGTGTTCCTGTGTTTTTATAGGTTTCATATTTTTCGAGTAGATTTAATTGTTAACTTTTAGGTACAATATATAATATTTTTGCGAACGTTTCTATATTACTGTAATTGTGGTTGGTATTGTTTATATGTTCTGCATAATTCAATTTATGGTATGACTGATGTATTAATTTAATGCATTTGGTGTATCTACTTTTAAGTAATCTGCCTATTTACTTTATATAAAATTCGGAACAATTATTGCATTTGAATGTGTATACGCCTCTTATGCTTTAATACAATTTTGTTCGTTTTTTGGTTTCTTCCGAGATAATTTTTTTATATTATATATTTCTCATTGTGTTTTGGGAAAGCCAGTGATTTGATTCCCAATATGGTCAGTCAATTTAATAGAGCAATGTATTATAATAATAAGTGATTGAAAGAATTTGAGTGTTTTCGTTTAAATGTGCAGAAATTCGATCCAAACAAATGGAGAGTACACATGGGAAAAACAATCAAACTCACAATTCTCTTAAGAGTGATATCATAATCTAATTCAGTGATTACTGCAAACTTCAGTGTTTTTTTTTTTTTTTTTTTCAAAATTAGTAAAGGAGAATTATCACCATGGATACAATCATCCTTTCCTACTTTTTCATTAGGAATCTCAATAAATTTTGCAGTAATCTACTGAATTAAATGACGACATCACCCTTAAGAGGATTGTGACTTTCATTGCTTTTCCCCTATAGTCTTCAAATGTAATTCATCGTCAGCAAAGATATCTTAAAATGTTATATTTTTTCGGATCAAATTTCTGCTTATTTTGTAACTTATTATTACAACACACTGCTCTGTTATACTGACTGAGTATATTGAGAATTTAAATCAATGGCTTCTCCAAAACGCGCTATGAAATGCTAATATAAAAAGAATTAATTTGAAAAGGAAGCAAAGCGAGCAAAATTGAAGGGTTCAGAACCATATTGGGCCAAGCGCCATTTACTAAAACAGTAGAAAACAAGGATTAAAATGAAGTTATTGCCATAATTCAATAGAAACATAGATCAAGTAATATAAATTATACACATTAAAACTAAATGATATGTCAATCTTCATTAAACTATGGTATTCACTTAACTTTAACCCTTGTTTTCTCCGTTTTTAATAAATGGCGCTTGGCTCACTATGGCTGTGAATCCTTCACTTGCATTAAACAATTTGCTTGAAATATCTCAAATAATAACCCCCCTGAAATTAATGACATTACATACGGTTCACCTGTATTCGTGTGCGTTTAGGTCAATTAAAATTTGATCATTAAATTGGACGTGAATAAGTTTCCTATGTACATTTGGGTTTGGATACAATACTAACTCATACATGTCACATTATAATTCGAGTTACAATCCAAACATGTTTTTACTGTAAATAGCCCTAGATATGGTAAAATTTGAAATATATTTCTAATAAGAAAATCGTCATTGTCATCGTCACAAAGATTTCAGTCGATGGTCCACTGGATTCTGATTCATTTCAGTATTCGGTATTTTTTTTACTTGATTATTTAACGACGCTGTATCAACTACTATTTTACTTAGGATCAATAGAACTGGTGCCAGCGAGATTATACACCAGTCCCGCTTAGAGGGTTCGAGAAATAAATGCCCACCACTTAAAACCAGATAAAGATATCGTTGAGATTTACATCTGACAAAATAGAGAAACTGTCCAAGTTTACGCAAAAATGTTTGAAAACAGCTCATGCGTAACTTTCGTTTGTTTGTTGCTAAAACAAGCCTGGCGCCATTTTGTAGGAGAACACGTCATGGTCAACATGTGGACACCATAACAGAAAGTTCAGTTTGTGCTATAGCTAGCAGAAGAAAAATAAGTTACGCGAGTACAACGCCGTGTTTTTCGTACATGGATAGGTGGATGGAAAGACGAGGACCCATTGCCTGGCCAACCAGGTCACCCGATCTGATCCCCTTGGACTTTTTTTCTGAGGCTTTGTGAAGGATGCTGTGTACCAGAGTGGAAGAGCTAACACTTTGGAGGAACTGAGGCAACGCATCACAAATGCAGCTGCGCTAGTGACTCCACAAATGCTGCAGAACAATTGGCGGGAGGTTGAATACCATTTAGATGTCTGCAGAATAACTCAAGGCGCACACATCGAGTTGAATTCAGCATTCTCCGAAACTCGGTGAGTTTTTACATTACGTTATGTAAAAAGGTATGTTAATAAACCATTATTTATACTTGAAATTGTCATTTATTACTCGATCCCTCTAAGCGAGACACGGTGTATTTGGCGAGATGAGGCCGAAGATTCACTATAAATTATCTGGCATTCGCCTTAGTTGAAAACCTCGAAAAAAAAATGCAATCAACAGAAGCGGGAATCGAACTCACGCCCGAGCGCAAGTTGGATCAGTAGGCAAACGCACTACAGCCTGAGCTATGCCGGTGGCAGTTTTTGAATTAATATTAATTATTCTTATGAAGTGAAATTAAAATAATATGGGCTCAAAAGAACATAGGATAAACAAAATACAATTTAGACATAAATTCCGTAAATAAAGTTGATTTAGTTTAATGTCATTGACAATGTCATAGAAGGATGGCAGATACATTTAGAGACACATTTTAAAATTAAGACTAGGTTTTTAGACATAATTTTATTTGCAGATGACCAAGTTCTAATCTGTAGCTCAGAGGATAATTTACAAAAACCCATATACCAATTAAATAATGTAAGTAAAAAGTATGCATTAAACATCTCCACAGCCAAAACAAAAGTTCTAGCATTTCAAGGGTCCAATACAATCAGGGTTAAAATAATTTTAGAAGGAAAAATAATAGAACAAGTAAACAATTTTAATTATTTAGGCTGCAGTGTATCATACGTTAAAAATGATGATGTAATAAAAAAGATTAATAAATTTAACTATATATGTGGAACAATAAAAGGAAACCTCAAACAAACTAGGAAAGAAACTAAATTAAAATTGTATAAAGTAATGGCAGTACCCATGTCCCTATATGGCTCGGAATGTTGGACATTAAGAAAAAGTGAACAGAGAAAAATAGAGGCCGCCGAAATGCGATTCCTAAGGAGTATAGCTGGCTACACTTTGTTAGACAAAAGGAGAAACGATGACATAAGAAAGGAATTAGGCATCTTTAAACTAACAGAGAAGATACACCAATATAGAACCAAGTGGAGGGAACATGTGGAAAGAAAGGAAGAATACCACATTCCAAAAATGCTATTAGATTATAGACCAACAGGCAAAAGAAACATTGGCAGACCAAAGAAAAGATGGACTCAACAAATGTTTAATGCATGAGATCGGAACAAGCCTTTAGAGGCTTAAACCTTGACGATGATGATGATGATAGTTTAAGTCCTTTAACGAGAGTTGAATGCGAATCCACTACATTTCTGAGTAGTTACTTTATATTACAACATTTTCTTCTCACTTAAAAATTTAGAAATTAAAATTGAAAAGCATATGGTTCTTGGATTTCTTCGTAAAAAATTCCCTCCAAGATTCAAACCAAGCCGGACAGAGAAAATCCTACAGAGCTAAGATTCCGGCGTATATATCAAAGGCCTTCTGCGTCAGGTGCAGTTTAAAGCGACTATACCTGCATTTGTCGTCTTAGAATGAAAAAGCAAAGAAAGAAAATAGAAAAGGAGGGAGAGAGAAATAAGATGAAAAGGAAGGAATAAAGGACCGGTAGAAATTCATCTAGTCAAGGACGGTTTGACCTAGGGGTCATCTTTCCACTTGACACACAACCCAACCCAATCCCTCTTTCCCCAACCCCCATTTCTTCTTATATTCGAAAACCCCCTACTACACCACTTTCATTTCCAATTCCGCCGTGCCTTCACCCACGACTTCTAAGCCATCCCTCTCTTTCGTACATCCCCATACACATTTACCAACCGTTCTTTCCTTTTGTACTAGGCTCTTTTTCTGTTTCCACACCGTCTCATTTCCCATCTCTGTCTCTTTCTTTATCCTTCTTCATTTGATTTGACATTTCGTTCATTCCCATGCTTTTCATTTTCGCGGAAACTCCCCATTCTCCCATCACCGCCCCATGTGGCTGCCTGCTTCTGGAATCAGATTTCCAATCCCCCAACCTCTTGATCTCTCTCAAGAAAGATTTAAGAAATTGTGATAACGTGGTTGGTCCTGTAACGACCTGTAATACCACACTAAGAAAATCTGCCTACATAGTGAAAGTTTCCACTCGAGTCTATGGCCGAAATCAGTCAAGAAATCGAATGATTATAAAGTATAAATACGACAGAAACTGAATACAATATACCTATATCTATATCAACATTACAAAAATTTCGATGTAAAATATCTACATAAAACATTGTCCCCTCAAATAGTTTTCGGAATACAGGGTGGAAGGAAACCTTTTACAATCTTTCAAAATCATAACTGATCATGTAATTTTGTAACGTTTTGTCAAATAATATTTTTTCATACCACCAAAAGTTTTTGTAATATTTCGAGAAAACGAAGGTTGCAATGTTGCAACGTTGTTGTCAGCAGCAGTGTTTACTTCGCGAGATCATTGCATCCCAGCATACTGAATGCCGCTCCAATCATCTACTTGGCAGGGGTTTTGAGAAGATTTACAGACATACCGTTTTGTAAACGAAAACGTCCGTTGGGAATGCAGTCAAATAAAAATTTATGTAATTGTAACATGTTAATTCCATGATCATGTTATCCGTTATATCTGATGAAACGTTTGTTATTCTATAGTTTCAGCAATAAATCTAGTACGAATAAACACGTAGTTTCCGTAACATTTTAAGGCAATTTCATCAATAATATAGTAGAATGAAAAATTATGCATACAACAAAATTAATCCTTTAAATACAGTATTTTACATTGAGGATCACACAGTTGATGTCACTCCAACTCAGTTACAACACAATGTTTGGAAGAAAAACAACTTTGAAATTAAATGAAAATGATAAACATTAATATGAGTTACTCTGTTACATTTTATACACCATTCTCTACAGTGTCTTATAAAGGTATTGGTCAAAGTGTCCACCAGTTGCGTGTCAACAACTTTCACACTCCTGATCCAATTATCTGTCATGGTATAAGCGAGCAGCTGCAGCGGCATTGTGATCAGGTTTTCCATAAATTAATAACATGTCCAGATGCAATTAGAAAACTGTGGCATCTCGTTGTGTTTCAACTGCTTCGAACTGCACGTAGCCTGCAACTAACGACGAAGTGAATGTAAGCGTAACGTCCGCTCCGTACACCATGGTTTGCGTACGTAAGAAACAGTGTTGCCAGCGTGTCATAGCCCTGTTCCCATGCAATGTGTACACGATTATTAACGCGATTTATTCGAAATTTGTGTTATTTTCCACGCAAATATTACTTTAACATGGCCATATGTAGCTTAAACTGCCATCCTACATGAGATAAAAATCCAAATTTGTGCAGTTTCATCAAAAACTTAATCATAATTTCAAGTTACAAAAGACCATTTCTTTCGAAAACCGCCCTTCTGGGAACAAAATATTATTAGACTTTCTTGTTTGTCATAATGTGAGATATCATATCCCAGAAGGATTGTAAAAGGTTATCTTCCACCCTGTATAATAAAGAGTAGGCCCACTATAATGCCACAAAGAAACACATTATATGTTTCCACGGTTAGCGGACATTTCGTCCAACGTTTTTCGTCCAATAGTACATTTCCTTCAAACCATATAAGCATAGAATTTTCGTGCACAATTTATTATATTGACCAATTGATTACCTAATATAATATGATATAATAAATAATGTAATATAATAAAAATGTTGACATAATATGACTAATGTCCATCTTCTGATACAGGGTCATGTTCAGCTGGATTAATAGCTACTCTGTAATCAAGTCCTCTCAGATAGTCCTCCACAGGATCGTGTTTTTTATAATCTTGGTAATTGCGTACCATTGCTTGAATGCGTTCCTGATTTTGAATATAATACTTCTTATTATGAGGTGGACGCACCCGTATGTGGTTAAGTTTATTACTGTTATATTTTCCAAATCAACCGTTGTAGTACAACGGGCATTACATAGTACTCTTTGTTTGCATCTCCAGTAGCGTCTAGTGGCATTACGGTTCATCGAGTGAGAGTGGTAACAAAATGAATGTAACAGAAGCATTGGCTTTCTTTTACTCGTGTACATAATTTCTGCCATTTCTCGAAGTGTTAAAATGAACTGAAATTTAGAAAATACAGAATGTCCCAAATTGATCTATACATAATTGAAACACTATTTCTCAGCAACGAGATGAGACAGAAATACGATTTTTACGGTTCTGTATTCCTTAAGCCAGTACATGTTCAAAATGGCCCTCTTCCGCCACAGTACACTCCCAACAACGACGTAGAATAGAGCAACATACGAACTGGATTGTTGCCTGTAATGATATTCCATTAGCATGTTCAATCTGAACTCTCAGTTCCTCCAGTGTTTGTGGTTTGTGGCTACACTGTGTCCTTTAGAGCTCCCCATAGGTAGAAGTCTGGAGGGTTTAAATCCGAGATCGAGACGGGAATTCCGCAGCACTTCCTCTTCGTCCTATCCATCTCTGGGTCGTCCTCATTTAGTACGTGGACAAGTCTCGGAATGTAAGAATTTCATTTTTGAGCTCGCAAAATTCGATGAACACTGGATTTTCTGATACCAATCTCACGAGACTATTGCCTCATTGACTTCTTTGGGTATTGTGCAAAAGCCTGCATGACTACATCAACACTCTCGTTATCGGTGAAACTTCTCTTTCTTCCGCACCTCCCTTTCGACACGTCTTGCACCGTTCCGTCGACTTTAAACTTGTCTCGAATTCTTGTGATAGTTAACCTTGTTGGAGTTGTGTTCCACATTCAACCCTCCAACGTCGTTGGACCTCAACAACATTCTCCACTTTCCAACAACATTTCAGTGTCCACACCTGTGGGGTAACGGTCAGCGCGTCTGGCCGCAAAACCACGTGGCCCGGGTTCGAATCCCGGTAGGGGCAAGTTACCTGGTTGAGGTTTTTTCCGAGGTTTTCACTCAACCCAATACGAGCAAATGCTGGGTAATTTTCGGTGTTGGACCCCGGACTCATTTCACCGGCATTATCACCTTCATTTCATTCAGACGCTAAATAACCTAGATGTTGATACAGCGCCGTAAAATAATCCTATAAAAAAACATTTCAGTATCATGTACGTTCATCGAACGATAATTGCACCGCCTTGTTTGTTTATAAACAGAAGAACATGTTTCCATGCTTTCCACTGCCTTCTGAATCATAAACCGCAAAAATCGTATTTCTATCTCATTTCCTTGCTGTGAAATAGTATTTCAAAGAGTATATACATCAATTTTTATCTTTTGAAGAGGTGGAGAAGTTCAAATATCTGGGAGCAACAGTAACAAATATAAATGATACTCGGGAGGAAATTAAACACAGAATAAATATGGGAAATGCCTGTTATTATTCGGTTGAGAAAATTTTATCATCCAGTCTGCTGTCGAAAAATCTGAAAGTTAGAATTTAAAAAACAGTTATATTACCGGTTGTTCTGTATGGTTGTGAAACTTGGACTCTCACTTTGAGAGAGGAACGTAGGTTAAGGGTGTTTGAGAATAATGTGCTTAGGAAAATATTTGGGGCTAAGAGGGATGAAGTTACAGGAGAATGGTGAAAGTTACACAACACAGAACTGCACGCATTGTATTCTTCACCTGACATAATTAGGAACATTAAATCCAGACGTTTGAGATGGGCAGGGCGTGTAGCACGTATGGGCGAATCCAGAAATGCATATACAGTGTTAGTTTGGAGGCCGGAGGGAAAAAGACCTTTAAGGAGGCCGAGACGTAGATGGGAAGATATTAAAATGGATTTGAGGGAGGTGGGATATGATGATAGAGAATGGAATAATTTTGCTCAGGATAGGGACCAGTGGCGGGCTTATGTGAGGGCGACAATGAACCTCCGGGTTCCTTAAAAGCCAGTAATAAGTAAGTATACATCAATTTGGGACACTCTGTATATAATATGAAAGATTAACATTACTAGACATCACATTCAACAGAGTAGAAATAAATGAAATAATACCATTACAAGGCAACTAGAAATGTATCGTTGGACGATATACGTTATGGACGAAGTTTGTTGGACGAAATGTCTAAATGTACGAAATGTCTTATTGGACGGTAAGCGCTATGGACGAAACTTGTTGGACGATAAGTCCTGTAAGAGTTTGTACATTAACTGACAACATAATCTAAAGAAATTTTCTGTTAAAAAATAATGTGATGAATTCCATTTCAACAACGCGCTTATTGGAGTGATGCTAATACATACTTAAGACAGCATAAAATTATATTTATCTTTATATAAACTCTTGTACGTATAAACTGAAAGCAAATTTATACACACCTAACGTCATTTATATAATGAAATATAAACACCTTAAACATCATATATTTTAGCAGATAATTGCACTAAATGTTAATATTAATTAGTTAAATTAATAACTTCAACATCTTCACTGCGCGTTTTCCAACAGATAATACCAGCAATTTTGAGACGAATGTCACACCGAACCTGGCGACACATTATTTTGTGTGAGGAGAATGATGGGGGACATGCTGACCCTTTGGACACTTATGACACAAAGTTAGTGTAAAGTGAATTTATGTCTGGATTATGATCAGAATAGCATAACTAGTGTGCATATTTGAGGTATTTGTTGGAGTAACGGGACTTTGTGCCCACTCTGTAGATTGGTCAACATACCAATGAACTAACAACACGATAATGAAGATGGATACAACCGCAACATAATACACAACATAGAAAAATAAACAAAACACAATCACAACAGAAAACAAGCACAGCACAAACACAAAACCACAAAAAATATATCATGCTAACATACTAAAATTAAAACGCATACAAGATTGCATCTTCCTTCCGGAAATTAAAATACAAACTTGCATAAAGAACAAAACACACATTAGAAAAATATCTCAGTCCACAAACGAGGAAAACTAACAAATAAAGTGTAACAAGTGTTTCAAAATTAACATACAGGAGTTGTATCGACTTCTACACAGGTCGAACTGGGAGGTCTCTTCAAACAGGATACAATGAAAACATCACAGCGAAAATCATATCACACAATACTTCCACCTATGCAGATCACGTTACTCATTCCAACTACTTCTACAGCAATATAGAAACATAAAATAACTTCTACACATTGAAACGAAAAGGCAAAATCAGGCTGGAACACTACGAAAACTATAATCACACAAAAACACATGTATAACACATCTTTTACACTCAAGATATTGAATTTCAGAAAGTACCCTCTTTTTGGCTGAACACTAACCCACGTAAACGCATCTCCTCTTCTACCCACAAACTCTCTCACCGAGACACTAAGGAGAAGAGGCCAAAGGAACAAGCAAGACCTCACTACAAGTTTAAAGATGGCGGAATGTCCAGCC
Source organism: Periplaneta americana (assembly GCF_040183065.1). Lineage (NCBI taxonomy): Eukaryota > Metazoa > Arthropoda > Insecta > Blattodea > Blattidae > Periplaneta > Periplaneta americana. Next base: position 98,508,225 of record NC_091130.1, read on the forward strand.
GAAACTAGTCACAGATAAAGAAAACAAAATAAAATATCTCATTGTATAAATATATTTAAGCAGTGAACATATTTAGGCCGTAAATTTAAAAAGAATAATAATATAATTTGTGATATACAAGACAAGAGTAAAAAGTGCGTAAATCAAGACTGAATTAGTTCATTATAATTAAACTTAATACTGTTGAACAGATTATAATTTAAAATAGTGAATCTATTTCTGCGAGGAGGAAATTTATGCCTGTTAATGTCATGGGAGATGAAAAAGAGACAGGTAGAAAGTATGTAAGCATAAAGACAGGCCGACAGAATCAGGTAGGCAGACAGATAAGATAGATACCGGTAGGTGAGTGAATATTTAGGTAGAAAGGTAGATAGGTAGTTGGGAAGTGCCGGAGTTTATTTTCTGTCGGTAGTTTGGTTAGGTGTGCTGTCTAATGTTGTCTTTTGGGTACGTGAATGTGTAGATGGATAAATAAATGATACACGGATGGAAGTATGGATGAATTAATGTATGAGAGTGTGGGTGGATGGATGGATGGATGGATCGATCGATCGATGGGTAGATTAAATTAGGTTTGGATATAGACAGAAGAATTGATTGATGAACGCATGGATGTATGTTTGGATTGATGAAACGTTGGATGTGGATTATAAGGCTAGATAGTTGAACGTATAAACAAGGTGTAGGGGATATAAGTTTAATTATTTTAACTGATGGTTATTCATGTTATAAGAAAGAAAAAATGTCCTCGCAATTTTTATATAATAGCAATATTTAACTGATTATTAAACTTTACAATATTAGACATTTGGCAACGTTGCTGGATGGGAAGGAGAGGGTTTACAAGTAACTTATACAGTACAGCTGAAGCAGTTACAGGCATACTGGTACAAAACAGATGCTCCGTTCTAATGCAAGGGCGGACCAGGACAACTGTTGTTTACATAAAACGAACAGCAAATACAAACTTTCAATCTCATTAATAGAACATTGTAGTAAATTTCCATTTTATTTAACAATAGGGTCCATTTTTTAATTGTACGTCTAAAAATAAACAATAATGCTTTACTGCACAAAATCACATGAATTTTTTCTAATGCAAAATTTTGATCTCTCCCGCTTCCGTAAAGCAGTATCATTTTTAAAGAAATTTCTGGTTGTGTGATTTTCGAAATAGGGTAAAAGACTTCTAGTTTCTAATAATCGTTGAATAACTGTTACAAAAGTTCGCCGATTAGGTAACCTTCTTTGCGGAAAACGTTGATGGTACATCCTTCTTGCCGCACTTGAATTACGATGACTTTCTTCATATAGTAATAACATATTACAATGATGTTCCTGAACTGTGAATGATATTGTAAGTTATTTATCGAATACCTGTACTGAACTGCCATCCGCTCAGCAGGAGATCTACGGGCAGGGAGCTTGAACTCGGCTGACCTGTACGTCTGCACAGCGTACTGTTAGCTGCATGAACAATGCTGAACATGTTGCCACATTTCTCACGCCAGAATATTAACAAACTTAAGCATGCATTATTATTATTTAATTTCACGAAAATGTAACAGAACACACAATAGTAATATACGTTACAAGAGCGGTATGTTGACGTTTTCATGGTCGAGGAAAAGATTGAAAAAGCGAAACGTAGTTGAGCTTTTTTAATTTCCGAGAACATGAAAACAAACATGCCACTCGTGTATCGTACATTATTTTGTGCGAAGATCGTTTATTACATACCTGAAAGAGGAATTTGTAATTAGTTGCAATGAAATCTCCATCTTGGTTTCTGTTTAATGACGGCAACTTCGGAATACCAAAATATCTTTCTTAAACATTGTTGCTATAAAATGTTTTCTGTGTTTACTATACTCCAGCAGGCCGTGATATACGTCTGTCTTTCCCCCCCCCCCCCAGTCTAAAAATCCGAACTTAAAACAAACGGTAAGGTTATGTAATGATTTATTTTTCATTTTAATATTTTAACAATATTATTTATATAACATATTGCAGTAATAACATCGGCATCTGGGATCTTGTTGATTTTTTCACGGCTTCCTTAATGTTACTTGTATCAGGAATGCAATAAGTTTCGTGGAGTAGTAGACTTTACTTAATTTTTGCAAATATTAAAAACAATAATTAACATTGCAATTTAGGTGAAATTGCAGTGGTAAGTTTCCAATTTATAATTATTACTATGTTAAACGTCTCTAAAAATAATATGTTAAAAGCCTAAAGCAGTAAAATGAATGTCGCGCTTAAGCGGTAAGAAGAGGGAAATTGTTATGTGTGTTACGTTGGGAATACTGAATGTGGTATTTCACACTTACCGCGTATTAGTTCTGTGCGGAAAACAAGCAAATAGCACGATCTCGCACAAATATTTATTTAAACTAACATTAACTCTTTGCTAGATATATCTACAGATGTACTTGTTTTCGTAATTTTAGCCTACTAACGAAATAAGCAGTATAACGTAAATAAAAAAGGAAAGAAATATTTTTCGGGGAAAACTATAAAGTTTTGACCCTATGTTGCGTTAACCTTTTTTTGATCCTGTAAACCTTCCCCGAAGACTGTGAAGAGGACGGCACTTATACCCCTTACACCCTGTACAGATAGAGATATATACACTGATTAATTGATACATAAATTTAGGAAATGTAAGAATACAAAAATAAGTAGGCACTAATATAGATAATACGACCTAGGAATAGACTGACATAAAACACTTTCTGAAATGATTTGTTATTATGTACATTTTGGAGACTTGTATTTCTACTAAAACCTTATATCTTCTTTTTATTAAATTCATACGTAACTACGTATTTGTACCTGATATTATGGGAAATTAAATTTGTGAACCTCAAAATATCTATAGCATATCCAGAAAGCCTAGTGCCTATGAGATGATAGAATATTATGTTTACTGACAGCTTCTCGTCAGAAGTGTCGAGGTTTAATCCTGTGAGATTTGTATCAATGCTATCCCGTTGATTCTAAAATAAATAGTCAGAACGCTACAGAGCTTTGATTTTAGGCAGAATGGATGAATGCATTTGCATGATAATCCTGGTCATATTTATGGCTTGATTTGAAACAAAATCATCACAAATAGAAACGTGATTAATGCTTCATCCATATTAATGAAAACACAAGCGTGAGGCACTAGGTGAAATACGTAACTATGTATATCTCTTATTATACATGGGATTGTTAAGTCCGTTTTATATTTTCATCTATACACAAACAAAATTGTATCTATCTTGTGTACCACATAGACAAAAAAGTACAATTTATTTAAAGATGGAATTATGACAATTCATATTTTTTCTGTATGTATGCTTATTTTGAGCAGTAAAAAAATGAACTGATTCGAATCTTTTTAGTGAGAAAACTATTTCCAAGACTAGCACGTTGTTTTTAAGACATATTTGGGTGGAATAACGTCTATTGTGTAATCAGTAGGAACCGTATTTTGTCCTAGGAACCTATAAGATTAAGTATTACTGGAGTTTTAAAATTAACGAAACACGTGTAGTATCCAGCAAGCGAAGTATTTGACTAACGGCTCACGCTATTCTTGTTTGGTAAAGTTGAACAAACCACAAATATGAACCTTTAAATAACCATTAAAATAATGTTTACAATTTTAATTAGGCCTATTACATTATTTGCACTAGAATACACTGCTTTTACTATTGACATTATGATGAAGAATGTAGACCTAAATTGATCATATATTATTTACACTACTAAGCTTATGTAGGCCTACAATATTGTATTTAGTATTTATTGCTGTATACATTACAAAATATATACATATTACTGATGTAGCGCACACCCATTTGAGCAAGCTCGTGTTCGTGGGCGATTTCTATAAATAACAATTTTCTACTAAATGGAACATAACAAGTTTCGATATAATTACAAAACAAATATAATTATTACGAAGATAAAAATAGTAAATCAAGTCAAGAACAGAATATAAGTTGAAATGGATAAATAGTATTTTGAAATTAAGAAAACGAAAAAAGGACAATGGACATGAATACTAAATGATTTCCTTAATTTATTTCGCAAATTTAATAAACTCAAAATAACCTAGGCCAGAATTTATTAATAAAATAGAATTGTATTACCTTGGCCTGTAACTCTGGCAATGATCTATTCCAGTGATTGGTTAAGCTAAAGAAAATATCAAATTTCTTCTGATGGGATAAACATGTTATTCTTCTTTATATTTCAGACGACTTTTGTGATAACATTTTAGTAACGTACAAGTATATTTTTGTTGAATTTAGAAAACACTAAAATCGGACTAATTAAAATTTGTTGAATAATCAACTGACTTGTGTAAGGAAATTTTGAATATCCGATTTTTAGGAATACTGTATGAGCGGAGAAAGTGTATAGGCCTACATTTTGTTGCTCCTCCCCAGCCGATATGTGTATTGCAATGTAAGGTATTTTATTTCATAATATTATAGTCTTATTTATTATATTAATTTTCCTTCATTAAGTCAATCATCCCTTTGATACAAATTCTCTTACGCAACACTAAATTGTAATTATTTAACTCTTAGAATTACATGCAACTAAACACATATACATTTTGTTACTACCACCACCACCACCACCACCACAACCACAATAATAATAATACTACTATTATTATTATTATTATTATTATTATTATTATTATTATTATATGAGGATTTGAGCTATTTTATCGTTGCCTGGAAGAAATGGTTATTGATTCGCAATTCAATGATGGCCTGAGTGGTGATATTTATTTTATTTTATTTTAATTGATTTTAATGTATTTTCATTAAATTCATTTTATCTTATTTTAATTTAATTTATTTCATTTTAATTGGATTGGGTTGAATTGAATTTTATTTACTTATTAATTGATTGATTTATAAATTTATTTATTTATTTATTTGTTAGGGTGTTCGTAATTCCACGTTACGGGAAATTCACTGTATGTCCTTGTAGTCTGCAGATGAAATAAAATATAAAAGTTGAATTGCAAGGCTGAATAGGTCTTACAACAAGTAAACAGTTACTATTATGCTGAAATGAAAATGGGCACAAATCCAAAGTATTTCAGAAAACCCTCCGGAAGTTTCTTTCTCTCTCTTTTTTTTTTTTTTTTTTTTTTTTTTTTTTTTTTTAAAGAAACCTCACACAACTATTCCCCGAACAATTTCACAGTCGCTTTGGATGATATGCCGCATCTCAATTAGGTAAGACCGGTTCCACTGCAAACTTTTTGACATGTTAGATATTACACAAGGATACAGGGAGTTTGATTATTCAAAACTACGGCAGAGGAGAACAAAAGTGGTAGACGGAATTCCAACACTGTAGACTCCGCATTGTTCTGATACAAGAGAACTTGGAACAATCAGTCAATCGGACGAATTCGCTCTCCCCCCCGCAAGACCTGAGTAGGAGTCCAGGCCAACACACTAGCATAGGAGATGAATTAGGAGGCAGCACAAAAAGCGAGAATAAATGGTGGCAGGGCGGAATAAAGATGGGGATAAAGGGGACATATCACTGGGACAATCGATTGCCGTGTGATGTCTCGCTGGGAGGTGGCAGCAGGTTGAATAGAGCGCCGAGCACGACGACTAAATGAAGAGCGGGCCTTTTTCACGCCTCTGTCCTTCCAACTTTATATACACAGGAACAAACCAGACTGGATCACACGCTGCTTATACTGTGTTAATCTCAAGTGTCTGGTGACGTTTGCTGGGTCTTCTATTTCCAGACAATTTAGTAAACAGTTATATCACACACAAACCGAAGGCTTGCCCATGGGATCACCCATTTCCAGCATATTAGCAGAAATATTCATACACAATATACGCTTAGAACAGGCATGCATACTAAACAAATATATTATTTATATTATTTTAATGTACCGAAGTACATATGATATTTCCATGCAGATATTCTGCGTCATCATACGATGAAAGAGTATATATGATATGCGTAAATCACTTCGTGATTTAAGACGGCGCTTATTCCGTCGGATCCCGGCCAACTAGTCACTCATACCGAGTGCACCTCAGCACATGTGTGGACTTCGGTCCTGCGTTCATAGACATCTATGACGTAGTGCAGAGGGCGGCCACTAGAGGGAACCCAAGAGTTGGAGCTTAATCTGAGACGATTCTAACCGGCGTCGGAGTTGTATCCGGTGTGGCTTAGTGGATAAAGCATCAGCACGTAGAGCTGAAAACCCGGGTTCAAATCCCGGCGCCGGAGAGAATTTTTCTCCGTTCCATTACTCTTTCATCATACTAAACAAAGACAACAAACACGCAGCCAACATTATATATTGACACAGATACGTAGATGACATATTAACACTAAACAAAGGAATCAAAACTAGATTCAAAATCTACACCAACACATAAACAAAATACACCCAAAGCTGCACTTACTTACTTAACTTTTAAGCAACCCCGAAGCTTTATTGTCGCCCTCACATAAAGCCCACGATCGGTCCCTATCATGAGTAAGATAAATCCAATCTCTATCATCATATCCTACCTTCCTCAAATCCAGTTTAATATCATCTTCCCATCTACGTCTCGGCCTGCTCAAAGATCTTTTTCCTTCTGGTCTCCCAACTAACACTCCATATGCATTTCTGAATTGGCTCATACGTCCTACATGCACTGCCCATCTCAGACGTCTGGATTTAATGTTCCTAATTATGTCAGGTGAAGAATACAATGCGTGCAGTTCTGCGTTGTGCAACTTTCTTCATTCTCTTGTAACTTCATCCCTCTTAGCCCGAAATATTTTCTTAAGAACTTTATTCTCAAACGCCCTTAATCTCTTTCCGCTCTCAAAGTGATAGTCCAAGTTTCACAACCATACAGAACAACCGGTAATATAACTGTTAATATAGCTGTTTTATAAATAATAATAATAATAATAATAATAATAATAATAATAATAATAATAATAATGGTTTATTTTAACTGGCAGAGTTAAGGCCATTCGGCCTTCACTTCCACTGAGCCAGTATGATAGAAAATTACTACATTGCTATGAATATAACATAATTAATACAAAACAATACGATACCATACAATACAATACAATACAATTCTACAACACAAGACAATATAATACATAATTAATATAATACAATGATAATTTTTTATCTTCACAACACCAATAAAATAATAATAATAATAATAATAATAATAATAATAATAATAATAATAATAATACTTACTTTACTTTTGAGGGCCTCTCCACTTTTCAGTGGTTACCCTTTATTCCCATTATCCATCTGCGTCTGTCATTCCAATCCTGCTCATTTAGTCCCTTATCATTCATCATCCTCAATATTCCAGCCTTCCATGAATTTCTAGGCCTTCCTCGTTTCTTTCTACCAGCTGGAGACCACTGAAGTAGCACGTTTGGCCACCTCCCCTCATCCATCCTCCTTACATGACCATACCACTGAAGTTGTCTACTCTCTATTCTTGCAATTACCGATTCTTCCATATTCATTATCCTCCTAACATCCTCGTTTCTTCTCTTTTCCAGCCTGGATATTCTAGCACCTCTCCTTATGCCGTCCATTTCAACTGCCTGTATCTTACTTTTTTGGCCTTCCGATAGACTCCAACCTTCAGCCCCATAAGTCAATATATTTTCCACTATAACCTCAAGAATTCTCTTTTTTGTTTGCATTGTTATTGTCCTGCTCCATAGCACTCCATTGAACATCTTTATTGCTCCTCTACCCTGCATTATCCTATAATCTATATCCGCTTTACAGTTTCCAGTCTCATGCAAAACCGACCCCAAATATTTAAACTCCTTCACTATTTTAATTATTCCTTGGGGCAACTTTATATTTCGTCCATCTCCACCTATCACCAGGTATTCGGTTTTACTCATATTAACTTTCAATCCCCCTGCTTCAAATGCTTCAAGGAGTTTCCTTACCATAAATTTTGCATCTTCTCGACATTGCGCAATTATCACCTGATCGTCTGCAAATAGCAGCGAGTGCACTGTCTCATTTCCAACTGGAATTCCCATTCCTCGACATGAATTATTCCAGTGCTTCAGTATCTGCTGGATATATATTTTAAACAAGGTAGGGGATATGCTACAGCCTTGTCTCAAGCCTTTGGTTGTATAGAAGGCAGCTGATAACCTTTTTCCTATCTTAACAGCAGCTTGACAGTCTTTATATAGCCTCTGAATTAACGCTATTAGGGGTAAACTAACACCAATACCTTTTATTTCTTCCCACAACTGCTTTATAGGAACCGAGTCGTATGCTTTCTCTAAGTCAATGAATACTAAATGTGTTTCCTTTCCTTTAGCATACATTTTTTCACTTATCTGTCTCAAATTAAATATATTATCCATACAACTCCTTCCTGTAGTAAAGCCTGCCTGATCTTCCGATATCTTCCCTTCTATTTCTTCCTCTAATCTATTCTTGATGATACTATTAAAAATCCTGCTAATGGAAGGCATGACACTTATTCCCCTGTAGTTTTTGGGGTCCTTCTTATCCCCTTTTTTATGGATAGCGGAAATATATGATATTTTCCATTCTTCTGGAATTTCATCTCCTTCAAGAATTTGGTTGAACATCTTAGTAATAAGCCTTACTAACAGGGAATCTTTAGGAAGGGAGAGACAAAGTGGAGGGAGAACAGAATGGATAACCAAGGAAATACTGGAAACAATAGACCATAAGAAAACTCTGTATAATAAATGGCTTAGCACAAAATCTAATGAGGATTTGGAGCAATATAGGGAATGCAAAAGAAATGTTAAGAGACTGGTTAACTCAAGTAGGAATGAATCCTGGGAAAGAATATGTGGTGAAATAGATCATGAATTGGGATATAATAGATCGGCACAAGCTTGGAGACTGCTACGTAAAATGAGAAAGTCCAACAACCCTTCACCAGTACTACAGCTCATAACTATGTATCAGTGGGAAAACTATTTTCAAGATCTGCTAGTTGAGAGAAGGAATGAAAAGGAAAGTGATCAAGATATAACTATTAGGAATGGAGTGGAGCCGATCTCAGAGGAAGAAGTTAGAGAGGCATTGAAGAAAAGCAAGAGTGGTAAGGCTAGTGGACCTGGTGGTGTTACAGCAGAGTTATGGAAATATGGACCTCCTCTGTTAGTAAGGCTTATAATAATAATAATAATAATAATAATAATAATAATAATAATAATAATAATAATAATAATTATTATTATTATTATTATTATTATCAGGGAACGGATTTATATGGACTAAAAATATATGAAATATGTAAATATATATGTAGTTATTTTTACCAAAATATGGAATTAAATATGGATTTTTACCAAAATATGGAATTAAATATGGACTTAAAATTATAAAAAAATGACTATGTACGTTAAATATTGGTACATTTTAATCAAACTAAACAAAAAATATAATGGACGTACCTTATCTTCCAATGTAGTTTCAACAAAACACAATTTTTATTGTCTGTTACCATAACAATAGGTTACAAACATTTCTTTCAAGTGCTGAAAAGTGAATCTTCTTCTATTGTCTCTGAGGATAGATTTATACTGACTAAAAGAGCGTTCGACGTCACAAGAAGTAACTGGTACATAATTCAATTTCACAATGTCTGCTGGGGATAAGTCCAAGTTAATCTTCACTGTTGATTCACCACTCATCACAGCAACAACCTTTTGTAGTTCTTCATATCCAGGGTTTTTTGAAAGTACAGTGTCCACCTTAGCTCTTACTGCATCTGCAACTTTACCTCTACCACGATTCAGTTGTTCCACAGTACTATTTATAATTTCAAAACTTTCAGATAGTGAAAGGTGCCTATTTTGGAGACTTTTGAGCGTTTTTATGATGCATGAAAATGTATGCTGAATGTGAGCTAAGTCATTCTTCACACTTATGTCACAGGTAACTGTTTTCGCAGTATCAATTGAGACTGCATCTTCAGAGTCCAATGCAAGGAGAACATTGTTAATAGAGTCTATATGTTCGGCATAATATTCAACTGCTTCTAGCCATGTACCCCATCTAGTTAAAATTGGCTTTGGTGGCAATGGAATTTCAGGGTACATTTCTTTCAACACGTTAACTCTACTGGGAGCTTTGAGAAATACTTTTTTCACTGATGAAATCAACAAATCTACTTTAGGGAAATTGTCTCTGACCACTTCTGCCACACGATGAAATGCATGCGCCACACAAGTAAAATGAGTCAATTTAGGATATACAACAGATAATGCTTGTCCAGCTTTGACCATATAAGGGGCAGCATCGCTAATAAAGAATAACACATTATCGTACATAATACCCTTTGGCCACAGGATACCCATAGCTTCGTTGAACAGTTTAACTATAGTTTTGTTATTGCACTTTTCTAGAACATCACAATGTAAAAGAATTCGTTCAGAATATTGTTCACTTAACAAACCGATAACTACATTACCAACAAGTCTACCTTCTTTGTCGGGAGTCTCATCAATGGAAACCCAAATTGAACTATCTTTAATTTCATCTCTTATCTTCTGTATTGTCTCATCGTAGATGGATGGAGCATACGTCTTCCTAAGTGTTGACTCATCCGGGATTGTATGTTGAGTATATTTTTCAAGGAATTCCCTGAAGACCTTATTCTTTAGTTTGTAGAGAGGAATATCAGCAGAGATGAGAGAACGGCACAGGTCGATGTTAAACTCAGATCTTACATTCGATGTTGTTGGTTGTGTTAAAAACAATTGTCTCTGCTTGGAATTTAGTTGTTTGTTGGCCTGATGTTTACTAGTTGTAATGTGTTGTTGCACCAGGAACTTTTGTGTAGATGATACTGCACACTGACACAAATTACAAAATAATATTTTATTGTCAGTTGATAAACCATCTTCTTTAAATTCTGAAATGTAACTTGTTAGTTTTGATTTTAAATTGACTGAATGACGTACTTTTGGCATATTTACCGTCTTTATAGTAAGATTTACAAAACTGAACCTATGTGTACTCTGACTGGCATTTAACTGTTGAGCTGCACAACTGAAGTCTGTTAAAAATTTTAAATTAAATTAATACAGTTTTGTAACTTACTTTCCCATTGTTGATAGGACTGCTAATTTTCAAATAACTCTGATGTTAAAGGGATTACTGAACATGTGTTTAAATCTCTATTGTTGAAATGTATTTTTAAAAGTTAATGGAATTTTGTTTTGTTTTATTGTTAAACCTAATATAATATGGACTGTTTTATATGAAATATGGAAAATATATGGAAATTAACGAAAATATGTACTAAACTCTAAAATATGGAAAAATATGGAAAATAAAAGTAGGATATTTCAACCCTACACATTGTGAAACATAAAGATAATGCAAAATATAAATTATATTAGCTTTATAAGTAAATATGTATTTACATATAAATCCTTTCCCTGATTATTATAGTAATAGTTATAATAGTCATACCTAAATTAAATTAAATTACTAAACTCGACCACAATTATAACTTCAATATGACTGCGCCCGTAAAACATCTTTTAGCCTTTTCTTGAAAGTGGTTATTGTCTGGCAGCCCCTAATCTTCTGAGGTAGAGAATTCCATTCACGGGGGACTGAGACAGTCAAAGAGGATGAATAGTGGGATGTTCTGTGAGGAGGAATTACTAGGATTTGGCTCTCCTGTGACCTGGTGTTTAGATTGTGATTGGATGATAAGTAGTTAAACCGGGAACGAAGATAATTTGGAATAGAAGTGTGGAGACTCGAAACAGAAAAGAGAGCAAATGAAGTGTTCTACGGTTACTAAGTTGCAACCAGAATAAAGATTTGAACGAGGGTGTAATATGGTCAAATTTATGAGCATTGCTGATGAATCTGACACACATATTGTGCACACGCTGCAGCTTGTTCGAAAGGTTAGTTGTCAACTCTGTAAGTATTACGTCGCAATACTCAAACAGTGGTAGTACGAGGGTTTGCACTAAAGTCTGTTTTAATTCTGGCGGGTGGAAGTTTCTGAATGGGTTAAGAGAATGCATGGTATAGCACAATTTCTTGGATATTTGCTTTATTTAGCATTCCCAATTTAAATTTTCGTCCAAGAAAATGCCGAGGTTTCTGACGACGGAATGGTATGTAATAATGACATTATTTACTGTAATAATTGGGATATGTCTGTTGTTCATTGTGTTCAGTAGTCTCTTATGTCCAATTATTATATTTTTATATTATATATATATATATATATATATATATATATATATATATATATATATATATATATATAAATTCTAACTTTCAGATTTTTTGACAGCAGACTAGATGACAAAAGGTTCTCAACAGAATAATAACAGAAATTTCCCGTATTTATTCTGCGTTTAATTTCCTCCCGAGTGTAATTTATATTTGTTACTGTTGCTCCAAGACATTTCAATTTTTTCACCTCTTCGAAGGATAAATCTCCAATTTTTATATTTCCATTTCGTACAATACTCTGGTCACGAGACATAATCATACAAATACAAAAAATAACACTTTAATAAAAAGTTCCAATAAAATGTTTAAATATTAATGAATCAGAAGCACTTTGTCTTTTCGGCATTTACTTCCAAACCTATCTCTTTACTTGCTTCAAGTAAAATTCCGTGTTTTCCCTAATCGTTCCTGGATTTTCTCCTAACCTATTCACGTCATCCGCATAGGCAAGAAGCTGATGTAACCCGTTCAATTCCAAACCCTGTCTGTTATCCTGAACTTTCTTAATGGCATATTCTAGAGCGAAGTTAAAAAGTAAAGTTTATAGTGCATCTCCTTGCTTTAGCCCGCAGTGAATTGGAAAAGCATCCGATAGAAACTGGCATACACGGACTGTGCTGTACGTTTCATTGAGACACATGTTAATTAATGGAACTAGTTTCTTGGGAATACCAAATTCAATGAGGATATCATATAATACTTCTCTCTTAACCGAGTCATATGCCTTTTTGAAATCTATGAATAACTGATGTACTCCAAAACTACGCTACACATTTGAAATAGAAACCAACAAATCCATAAACTTCGTACACATCACAATAACAAAAAAACCTTCAACATGTACAGAAAACCCACAACAACAACCACACACATAACAACACATCTTATTATCCAACACAGCACAAACATGTTGTATTTCGTGCCATGGTATAGACACTACTCAATATACCAGCAAGACTGCACAGAAGAAATAAATACCGTCAAATACACAGTACAAGAAAATGGATACATACTCAACATAACAGACAACACAATAAAAAAGACAAAATATAATTACAAGAAACATAGAAACACAATACTAACACAAGAACACAAAAAACACATCACACTAATATACAAAATAAAAAACGCACACAAGATTGCATATTCGTTCAAGACATTAAAGTACAATATCATATACAGAACAGAAAACACTCTACAAAAGCTTGTCAACACACAAACAAACAAATACAACCTAACAGGTGTATACAAACTCACGTGCAATTGCTGCAACAGCTTCTACATCGGAAAGACATGCAGATCATTTCAATCACGTTACAAAGAACACATCACAGCCATAACCAAATCACACAACACTTCCACATACGCAGAATACATCACAAACGCCAACCACACCTACAGAAACATAGACACAGACATGGAAATTCTACATATCCAACCGGAAAACCAGAAACTAACACAATAGAACAGGAAATTTACAGATACACAAAAACACACCACAAAAAATCCTCAACAAACAACTCTATTTCAGCACACACATTGTTTGAAACCACACTACACAACACAAACGCAACCCCAGGAAACTACATAGGCCTAAATACACCGGAAGACGCAAGGGCCTGACCAGTTCTGAAGATGGCTCCCAAGCTGAAACTAATAAACTAGGTATTTATAAACTTAGTTCAATATTAACACCTGAAATTAATCACCACGTATTATATTCCTATATGTGTCCATCTGTCACATGTACAGAGTCTACAAGCTGTGTTCATTTCATGTTTGTTATGTAAGACAACCTTCATACTATCGCGAATAAATGTCATTTGAAACAATGAATGTTGTGTACAAAATTACTTTGCCTTACTCTAAACACATTCATCCAGTTTTGATGCATTGTTTCAGAACATCTCGCACATAACTCTTGAAGACATTTTTGACGGGTCTCATATCATGAAAATATCTTATTTTCAGCGGTAACTTCATTTCCGGGAGTGTGAAATAGTCGCAAGTTGTAAAATATTGAAAAAATGGCGGTTCAGCCAAAACAGAACTTATGTTCACATACTGCGTGGAGCAAAACTGAGGTGCCCGTATAGCGATTGTAGGAAATTTTACAAAAACGCTTCAAAAACTGTTAAAAGTTGTGAAATACTACTCTCAACTTACAGTCACGTAGCTTGGGCGAATCTAGGTTGATGGAAATTTAATTATCAGAAGCAGGATTCATTTTCAATTAGCCTATGAAAACAAAACCTCCTTCATTTTCAATAAGATTCCGACTCCCATTCTGTACTGTGGAACAACGCTTAAGCGTTTAAGAGATAGTAACCACGATTCATTCGGATAATGTTACATTTCTTCGAGAAGTTTCACTGATATCTTTGGAGATTGCAATATTTTCATGTCGATTATACAGGGTGATTCACGAGGATTTACCGTCCTTTACGGAGTTTATTTCTGAAGACATTTTGAGCAAAAAATGTCATAGTTCCCATCCTCAATATTTTCAGGTTACACTAAATAAAAGTTGTCTGTAAAATACATTTTTTCTTTAGTTTGAAGGTAAAAGAATAATACAAATAAAGAACGAACCATTCCGAAGTATCATTTTTTTAATTGGCAAGTATTATGAAGCTGAAATTGTATTCTTAACTCCTTAGTTGCTTCGTACAGACATCTTTTTTCTATTTTTAAGTAGAATATTACATTATTCTTACGCACTTATCACAACAATTATTACTAGACAGCGAAAAAAAGTCAAATAAAAGTCATGTTTATGGTTTACAAGTACTGTATGCATAGACTATGGCATGAGATGTGCATGCATCCCAAGTAGGTACAACAGGGTACCGTTCGCAGAGAGCACCACGCGAACACCGAAAACAACTGCCACTCTGCGTTCTCAGTCAGTCCTCATCCGTAGGTGAACAGAGAACATTGAGTTATGTAAGCATATTATTCACTTGTGTTCAGCGAAATGATCATAATGCCGAAGAAAGATGTTAAAAAACATAGGGTATATTCTTTAATACAAGAATATGGTGTCCACATTTTTAGTAGTCATACTACTGAAACAATTAAGTGTCGGTTATGTCTGTGTGCATTAAAAAAGATAACAAGACAATCGTTAGAACATCACTATAATCACTATAATACACTGAAACACGTGAAAAATGTTGATCGTATGTTAGAATAAAATAAGGGTTAAAGTTGAAATTCCGCCTCAAATACGAAATATAGCTTTTTCCAGAAATTGTGTCGAATGATGATGCGTTGCAATATTCCATTCAAAACGTTGTACAATCCTCACTTTAAAGGGTTTATAGAGAAGTTCACAAATATATCATTACAATAGTTATATCAACGTACAACCAATATTCAGTGATTATTCCATGTGTCAATTTACATTTCCCCCGGTCTGCACCTGCACTCGCCTCTAGTGTACCTGCTGTGCTTACGTAAACTACAACCCTCTGACGAGACAAATTAGTCGCGTTGTAGTTATCTTCACTTCCGAATGACTTTTTTTCCGCTGTCTAATTATTACAAATCACACCACTTCCACAGAATTAATTATTTGCAGTTCAATTTTGCATTCTAATTTACAGTCTAGGAGAGTTTACAACACATTTTAAAAAATGTCGCCGTCCGCTTGAGTACACTTGGCCGCACGCTTGTGAACGGCACTCGTCGCTCTACGTAACTGCATACGGCTATCTTTGATTTCCGTAGCGCTCGCGCTGGCTGCTGACTGCACGCTGACCAAGATCACGCGTTCACAGCAATGCGTTCCAATAACGAAACGTAACTCTGTAAATATTGAGAAAAGGAGCCATGTTCATATGACATTTTTTGGTCCGAATGTCTTCTGAAATAAGCTCCGTAAAGGACGGTAAATCCTAAATGTTGGACTAATCAACACTGAAATCGTCGTCCATCATTTCCAAAGTCTCACTATGTTTAATTGTATTTCCAATCTTTCACGCATTTCACTTTAGTAATTCATTTTGAACTGAAACTGTGAGCCGTATTGTTGAATATTTTCCAGTTTTTTTTTTCGTCTTTAAAAAACCAAACCAGTAGAAAATTTCTGCACGGAATATAATTATATTGTTGTTACGAGCTTTCCACACCAATAAACGAGTCTCAGATGTATTCTTGTCTACACTTATTCAGAATTCAATACAAGATATTAGTTTAATCTTTTCAATATTAACAGTGTTATTTTAATATTCATAATTGAAGGGTTCAGAACCATAGTGGGCCAAGCGCCATTTACTATAACAGTATAAAACAAGGGTTAAAATGAAGTTATTACCATAATTCAATGGAAACATATAGGAAGTAATGTAAAGTATACACATTCGAAGTAAATGATATCCCAATAATCATTAAATTATGGCATTCACTTAACTTTAATCGTTGTTTTCTCCGTATTTAATAAGTGGCGTTTGGCCCTCTATGGTTCTCAACCCTTCAATTGTGAAGCAGGTCAATTTACAGTGGCAGTATCTGAAACTAGCTGGGGGACAAAAAAAAATTTCAAAAGTCACTGAAGTTGGTGTTTCTACTCTGAAAACAATAATCAGATGTATTCACTTCAGAAATCCGCAACGCAGAAAAGGATTCAGAAAGGTTAACAATAGTAAAAACATATATCGGAAATTGATGATTGATAAACACTCGGGTGGTCCGCACCCAGTTGTGAGTTGAAACGATGAACGGGAAGATCGTTCTGTGTTGTACTGAGTAATTATTCCAACAAACGCAATTGTGAACCCACCTACAGACATGCTTGTATTTCATTCTTTCATTAATAGTTTTCTGCCCAACTGCCTACCTTTCACTGCATACTCACCATTTGCAATCTTCCCTATTTTCCCCCTTTCTCTTAGTTTCAGAATACGATATATATTTATATTGATGCTGGTGACCAAAGCGGGTGTCGTGATTACATCGTGTAATCAAAGACATTCAAACGGGTACGAGGAGTTTCCTGTACATTGCTGTGTGTTTCATTCACGTACTGAAGGCAAGCAGTGGCGGTATCATGTCGCTCTACAAACTCTGTCTCTACAAGCAGTAAGAGGTGGTTTCGTAAAGAATGAGAAGGAGAACTTTTTTGTTGTTCTTTCGAACAAAATGTAATATGTTAACTTTGCCCAATGGTTCAATTAGGAGTATATAGAAACATTAATTGCCGCGCTGAATAATGTATTATTATTATTATTATTATTATTATTATTATTAGTGACCATTACGAATGTGTTTCTATAATTCTCCTGTAGGTGCATGAATATTGTCATTTTGAGATCTTCTCCCTAGAAGGATAAAATTATTAGGTTTTATCTCAATTTTAATCTTCCTAATCTTTGGATGAGGGTAACTATTTATTAGTTATTCAATTAATAATAATATTGTAGAAAAACTGATTCAATATTATATACCAAGGAACTGTTAAACGCCAGGAATTTATATGTCTTAAATCACAGTCAGGAAAAGAAAAATGACATAAAGATATGTAAGGAAGTCAGCTACCTCTTGGGGTTTGAAATATCTCGTGCTCTAAAGCCTTTTAATAGAACAGAATCTCTCAAAAGAGTAATGATTAAAATAGGTCCTGATTATTTTGAAGAGAAAGTTAAAAAATAAAAGAAGGAGGAAAAATCGTATATTATTCACTGGCTCTTGATGACAGCAGTGACATTACTGATACAGCAAAGCTTGAGATTTATATCCGCGGGATTTATCAAGATGTTAGTACACGAACCACCACTGGTTGTAATTTTCATGCCAAGTACTTTTCCTCCGTCTTCTTACTTTTTAATTTTTTATTTTATTGGGTTATTTTACGACGCCGTATCAACATCTAGGTTATTTAGCGTCTGAATGAAATGAAGGTGATAATGCCGGTGAAATGAGTCCGGGGTCCAACACCGAAAGTTACCCAGCATTTGCTCGTATTGGGTTGAGGGAAAACCCCGGAAAAAACCTCAACCAGGTAACTTGCCCCGATCGGGAATCGAACCCGGGCCACCTGGTTTCGCGGCCAGGCGCGTTGACCGTTACTCCACAGGTGTGGACGTCTTTTTACTTCATAGGCTGTCTGTCGCATGTAATCACTGCAGATAGAGTGTTGGTGACTGCTGCTCTACACAATCTAAGGCAAATGGTCCACTCAAGTCACGATGCGATGAACCGTGCAGAGGTCTGCAATGCACCAGAGTGGTGATGGTTTTGTCGCAAAAGATCACCTCAGCAAACCGGGCGAAACATTACTTTCCGCCAGGGCTGGAAGATTAACAGGCAGTGACAGAGAAATTCTTCATATTCGTGCGAATAAAATGTCCAAACAAAGCAAAACAATAAACATAACAGAAAAAGAAGAGGTTACGTTCTTCCTTGGAAAGCGCCCAACTTACAAATATACTATACTTCAACAAGAGTCGATGTCAAAACAAACTGGAGAACACAGCAAAAATGGAGTTTCCAGTCAAACAAAACACGAAATCTGATGCAACAAGCAGAACTGAATTGCAACAGGCAAAGGAAATTGTAAGACTTGCTGCCACTTGTATTAAGCTATGCACCATGACGTCACCAAAACTACCAAGCGTAACACGAGGAAATAAGGAAGGAAAAAGCTAAGACGTTTTCACAAAAAGAGCATTCAGCCACTATCAGATCGGTACTGGAAACTGGGGCAAGAGATCTCGCCCTGAGGATTCTACCCCATCACCCGCAATAAGACGTGGGCAGTAATGAGAACTTAAGTGATCCAACCCCAGCTCAAAGAGTGAAGTAGCTTCACTTTACAGAATGACTCTTGTAAATGAAGAATCCCCACACACAAGAGTGACCGAAGAAGTGTTGTACATAATTGAAGGGTCCAGAGTCATAGTGGGCCCAGGGCCATTTATTAAAAAAGGAGAAAACAAGAGTTAAAAATTAAGTGATTACTAGACAGTGGATGACTTAAGGAAAAGTGAAGTTGTTTCGTATCAGAGTATATGGCACGTGGCGCGCCGTCCGTCTTTTGTATACCTGGCGAGTACAGCAGCGTACAAAACGAATGTGTGCAGTTGTGTTATCCTGCTCAAGTATTTTGTACGCGTTGAATATGTTGTGCTGATCCATTCATAATGGAAAAATATTAATTTCGCTCAGAGATACGAAATGCAATTAAGAAATATGACAGTGACATTTTATGTATTAACGAAGACAATATCGTGTGTAATGTATGTAAAATTGAAATAAAAACCAGAACAACTCAGGCTATAGAGAAACATTGGCAACAGTACATCGTACAGGAAATGCGTTGAAATGAAATCTGAGGAACCATCTACATCATCATCATCATCATCATCATCATCATCATCATCATTTAGTTGTGCGGGTCTAACGACACGTGCAACATGATGCTCAGTACAAATATTCCTCTAAAGAAATTGAGTGATCCCAATTTTATAGGTTTTCTTCAGAAATTCTCTCGATACAAAAACTGTTTAAGCGATAGGCGAAGACGATTCAGCTTCGACAACTTACGAGAATATATCGTCGTTTACTGCAACGCTGGTAATTGCATCAATGATGACGAGGACTGAACCTTGCAAGGTATGTACTACAGTACGTTATTTTTCTTTTCCTTCTGACTGTACGGAGATACAGTAGCATGTTGACGTCATTTGTTTACGTTTAAAACCTGTTCAGCCAATGGTCTGAATGAAAAATTTAATATATAGTAAATGTGCACCTACATTCAACGATAAGTCATCCCGCATCCACTGTCTAGTGATTACCATAAATTAACAAAACATATAGCAAGTAAGATAAAGTATGCACATTAAACTTAAATGATATATCAATCTTCATTAAATTATGGTATTTACTTAAATTTAACCCTTACTTTCTCCGTTTTTAATAAATGGCGCTTGGCCCACTGTGACTCTGAACCCTTCAATTAAGGGTGCTCTGTTGAGGAGTGTGCATAGTTTTCCTGCAGGAGAACCTCTGTCACTCATCACGATCTACCATTTCAACGGAGATGTCACTATTTATCTCTGCGGACAAGTAACTAATGAATGGATGAATAAAACCTTCAACGATACCGACCGGGTTTTGGAGGAACAACGGAGTGAAGTAACGGTTAGTCTGACCGCAAAACCAGGTGGCCTACTTTTATTGCTATTGTACAAGAAGAACCATTTCCTCTCTACTGTAGAACAACTTAACAACACTTTCAGTAACTCCTTAATACTTTTCTTTCATATTGTAGAATGTAACAATATTGAACATATAAACCTTACAAGCTTCCTTTTATTACAATGTTGGCACCTGTTAGTTGAAGTACCGACGTATACAAACCACAAGTGATTAACATACTATTTCTCCAGTACATATAGTGATGATATTAAGGGCATATTATGTCGACATAAACCGTTAATGCCGACTAAATGTTAGAAAATAAGACTTAAAGCAAAATGATCATTTTACTGTATTATGACTTGCATTTCACCAGGCACGAATCCGTAATAGCAAATGAAAACTTAAGTTTTTCTTTTTAATAGATTTGAGAACCTAAAAATTATACAGAGTGTAAGGGGTGTAAGTGCAGTCCTTTTCACAATCGTCGGTGACGGTCCACACGATCAAAAAATTCCATACAACATAGGGCCAAAACTTGATAGTTTTCCCCAAAAAAATTCTTTTCTCATTTTATTTGCGTTATAGTGCTTATATCGTTAGTAAAATTACTAAAACTCTTACATCAGTAGGTATATCTAGCAAAGAGTTAATATTAGTTTAAATAAATATTTCTGTGTTCTATTACGTTTTCGAGAAATTAAATAAAAATGCATGCTTAAATTTGTTGTGAGAGACGTGGCAACGTGTTCAGCAGGCAGTACTCTGCACAGACGTAAGTACATGTCAGCTGAGTTCAAGCTCCCTGTCCATAGCTCTACTGCAGAGCGGATGGCAGTTCAGTACAGGGTATTCAATAAACAACTTACAATATCATTTACAGTTTGGGAATATCATATGTTATTAATTTATGGAGAAAGTCGTCGTAATTCAAGCGAGACAAGAAAGATGTACCGTCAACGTTTCCCTCAAAGAAGGTTACCTAATCGGCGAACTTTTGTACCAAGTTTCTCAACGACTTTTATAAACTATGAGTCTCTTACCCCGTTTTGAAAATCACACAAGCAGAAATTTGTTTAAATATGATACTGTTTTACGGAAGCGGGAAAGATTAAAATGTTGCATTAGAAAAAATTCGTGTGTTTTTGTGCAGAAAACATTATTGTTTATTTTGTTGACATACAATAAAATGGAGCAATATTGTTACACAAAATGTAAATTTGCCATAATGTTCTATTAATGAGATTGAAAGTTTGTATTTTCTGCTCGTTTTATATAAACAACAGTATTATCATGTCCGCTCCTGCATTAGAACACAGCATCTGTACCGGTATGTCTGTACCCGCTTGAGCTGTACTGTGTACTTATAAACGCACTCCTTCCTATCCAGCAAAATTGCAAAACGTCTTATAATGTAAACTTTAATAATTAGTTAAATCTTACAAATAGAAGAAAAATTGTAAGGACATTTTTTTTCTTCCTTATGACATGAATAATCATCAGTTAAAATAATGACACTTATACCCCTTATACCTTGTAGAAAAGAAGTGACTTGAGCCCCATTGGCTATGCACCGAAGAATTATGAAAACAAAAATGTAAATAAAAAGTGTACTTTAAGTAGGCCTGTACGATAATGTTTAGACCTCCTGCGGCATGGTGAAAAATGTAATCAGAGACCTTGTTTTTTACTGGTTATAGTAGATATTGCATGACAACTTCACGTGTCTTACATTTTGAATTTCGGATTTTTTTCGATACGTTCTAGTGTAAAGGCCGACTGAGAGGGAACACGAATGAACTCACAGCCACAGCAGATAAACGATTTAGTTCGCAGAACCGCAGGGCGCTCACTCGCCTTGGACGGGTAATACATACACTTCGCTTAATAACAGTCATTAATTCATAGTTTTCTGGCCAAGGGCAGATTTTTCACTGTAAATCAAGCATTCTCCAATTTTACCTATTTTCTGCCTTCCTCTTAGTATCCGCATCCCATAACACAGTGGTTCTCAACTGGTTCCAGGGGGACCATGAAGGGGTCACTCATTGAAGTGTTGTTGAGCTATTTGCGATTGTTGTCAAGTCCGCTTTTTTATTCTTGGTGAGATTTGTTTCTAAGTAATGCTGGTTATACTTTGAATATTCTATGTTCTTAATTAAGCCTATTTAATCTAGTTCTAACTGTTAATATGAAAATTATTAACTACTTTTTTTCAGATTTATAATCCCTCCAAAAAAGAGAATAACATATGACGATCCATATCTTAAATTTGGTTTTACTGTAATAAAGTATAATGGGGAAGAGAAATCACAGTGATTTTTTGTGTTCTGAGGTGTTGGCATCCACTTCTCTAAAGCCCAGAAAGTTAAAGAGGCGCTTGGAAACGAAGCTCAATAAATAGAGATGTCGACTTCTTTAAATGCCAAGCCAAACGATTCCACAAATCAAAGGCTTGATGACACAGGAATGTTTTCGCAGAACCGCCTATGAGTGTGAGACGACATTTTGCACACTACTTATTATCAAAACAAAATCCCGAAACAGATTAGATGCGACAAATGACATGAGAGTTGCACTACCCAAAACAAAACCAAACATAGAAGAACTCGTCCAGGCAAATAGATGCACCATCTCATTCAATGTAATAATTGTTTGTCAAAAATTGTTTTAGTAACAGTAGCCTATATGTTAATTGTAGTTAATTAGAATTTTTAATGACCACTTTTTTATTAGAAATTTTAATTGGTACCTCTTTTTTTCTTTAGAAAAAGGGTCCGCGGGCTATCTAGCAATTTGTAAAGCGACCGCAACGCAATAAATCATAAATAATTTGAGAATCACTTTGGTTACATTTTGCACATATAATTTTGTGCTCACTTTGCTATTCACGACATTCTGTAGCTTAAAAGACAGACGTGTCAATGAATAAAATATTTCTATTATCGTATATTTAACGACGCTCGCAACTACAGAAATTATATCAACGACGCTGCTCTGCCGAAATTTTGTCTCGCAGGAGTTTTTTTACATGCTAGTAAATCTACTGACATAAGTACGTCGCATTTAAGCATCGCAACCTCGAGCATGGAAGCCCAGGGTTATACCCACTACACTACCGAGGCCGACAGAATAAAATAAAATATTTTAAGCCTATAATAACTGGCATAAGAAAGTACGTAAAATTCACATTTTGCCTAATATTGTGAAATACAGAAAATATTATATATATATATATATATATATATATACCTTGCCTCTCGGTTTACTCTCCTAGCTTCACATTATAATCGTAATACACGTTCACAGCACAAACTGTTATCAATATCACGTCATCAGACATCTCTGTACTCAAATTCTTTCTCAATAGCCGTGGCCCGCTCCTGGAATTCGCTGCCGCTGGAAATCAGGGGTAGTCTTAATCCTCAGTCGTTTAAAATTAGGTTGTTTAGAAATATATTAAATGGACATATCTAGTTTTTCTTTGGTATAATTTATTATTATTATTATTATTATTATTAAGTTAATATTTGTATACCGATATATATTTTTCTGTATGTGCTTTGATCCTGGTTAAGTGGAAGAGAAGACCTGATAGTCTTAACTCTGCCAAGGAAAATAAAACTATTATTATTATTATTATTATTATCATTATTATTATATACTGCAAAACATATGGTTAGGACGAAAATTTTATGACACTTTGCTTGTGTTATTATTATTATTATTATTATTATTATTATTATTATTATTATTATTATTATTATTCAAATTTTTTTGTAACTGTATTTTATTTCAGCAAGAAAGTCCACAGTGTTTTGATGTCTTCTTCAACATCAGCATAATCATAATCATTTTCATCAACATCATCATCATCATCATCATCATCACCAGCAACAATCGTACATGTACCAGACCTGGTGGTTTGTTGTGGTTTTATGCCAAAGTTTGGGCGAACTCTTGGTTCCTAATTTAGAATTTTTAATAATATACTTGCTCTCTTGATGCAGAGGAAAACAGTTGAACGAATGAAATCTGTAAATTGTGGTTATTACACGTAATTCAGAACGTGCCCTCCATGTTCTTAAACATATGGCATCATTGTGTGTACAACTCACTCGCGCTATTCTGGAGTGCGTATCTAGATTTGTTTTCCAGAATTTATGTTTTAATAATGTGTGTACTTCGACATTCCTTTTACTATATGACGCAGACTTCGGACGAAAACGCTGTAATTCTACCATAGTTCAAATTTGAACTTCATACTGTTGCTTGAACGAGCTGTCTGGTATAATAATGAGTCAGAGTAATTGCGCTGTAGTGATGTGTCAAAATTCTAGAACCTTTATGGACTTGATATGTCAATGATTTCCACCGACTGGATTACTCTTCGTAAGCGAAAATATAAATTTAATGTTGAAAACTGAAACAGTCACTGTACAATTCTTTCCTGGAGATTATGAAACAAGCTAACGAATGAAGTTTTGATTTAATCACAAAGTAAAAATACGGTCAAGTATGGTTATTTCTCTTCCCGAGCCGTGGCGTCGTGATCTAAGGCATCTTGCCTATGACTCGCGTTACGGAATGCGCGCTGGTTCGAGTCCCCATTGGGGAAGAAATTTTCTTAAGAAATTTCGGCCAGTGTATGGGACCGGTGTCCACCCAGCATCGTGATGCGCTTGCGGAGGTACGATAGGTAGCGAAATCCGGTTGCGAATGCCAGCTATAACGGCTGGGGGGATCATCGTGCTAACCACACCATACTTCCATTCTGGCTGGATGATCGTCCACCTCTGCTTCGGCATGCCAGCAGCCGGCTGGTCGGTCTAGGCCCTTCACGGGCTGTAGCGCCACGGATTATTATTATGGTTATTTCTCGTCTACCGTTATGGCTGAGGGGTTAGCGAGTCTAACTCCGAACGCAGCAGTCCCGGGTTCGATTCCCAGTCAGGACGAGATGTCTGGTGAGGTTTTTTCGGAGTTTTTCCTTATGGATGAATGTCAGGTAACTTTATCAGGCGATTGGAACCCCACTCATCTTCGCCACTTCCTTTCCTCCCCCATCATCCTTTCCTCATCATCCCGTTTCTGGTTTTTCAGATCACTCTACCAGCGGCCTCCCGAAGCTGCTGACTCTCTTGACCGGCCTCCGTGGAAAGTAGTTTAGCGATGTTGGATGGCTTCTGCAATGGCACCCGAGGAATGGTATATGGATTCTGTCGGCTGTAGTACCAGTCGTTAAGGGAGTCATGTGATTAGGGCGGTGCGCGTAGGAGATCTGTGACATGCAACTCACTCCATAACGAGGGTTAGCTCAATAGATCACAATAGCTCGCAGTGCTGGGCCATCCATGTCCTTCTCAGTTAAATTCCATTCCATTCCATGGTTCTTTCTCAGTTTCTAAATAATTTTTATACAAGATTAAAGTGAAACTGGAGGTATTAGTTCACGTGAATCTGAAAATGAAATTGGTAAGTTATTTAATTCAATTTTAAGAAACATTTAATCGAAATATCAACTTGGATTGAAATGAAAAGTGGAGTTATAGTATTTGTGTTTTAAGACCCTCATATACCGGTAATGCTCTAAAACAACAAAATAATTAGAATTGCACTGGAGAAGATATTTTCTCACATTTGCTTGTCGATTATAAACTTATCACAATCCGATCGTCATCAGTACCGCTCTACGTCCCGTGAAATTATGTTATTCCTTGATTTTAAAATGAATCAGATATTTCTATCGGCAGCGAGACGTGGCTTTAATGAATATGTAGAATTATCAGTCAAAGCGCCGCGCCGCGGCCAATATCATACATAGCCGCTCCCGCAAGCTAGCTGGCTTGTTACATCTTATGTATAATTTATAAGTTCCGAAATGTTGGCAGCAGCTTTCTCACACCTCACTCAACTCCACTGCATTTCTGAAAGCTCTTCGCCTGCCTCTGGGCTGCTACAGTTAATAATGCACCAATTGGTGGGAAATTTAATATCTTACTCCTGCTACTCCTTGGTTCATGTTCTGTAGTTTTAGTTCTTACTGTACCAAAGAAACTGAGGACTGCTCTGCAATAACATGGTAGGTATCAGAAGTGGTTTCTGGCACTAAGTAAAATAACATTGTTTTCATTAAC
Organism: Periplaneta americana; assembly: GCF_040183065.1. Taxonomy (NCBI): domain Eukaryota; kingdom Metazoa; phylum Arthropoda; class Insecta; order Blattodea; family Blattidae; genus Periplaneta; species Periplaneta americana. Next base: position 98,534,817 of record NC_091130.1, read on the forward strand.
AAAGAAAGGCCTCTGCGAATCTACGTTTTTGAATTATTATTATTATTATTATTATTATTATTATTATTATTATTATTATTATTATTATTGAGAGGTTACATGTATAGGTGTCATGTATTATTCGTCAAAATCACGTTATTCAATTTGTTATTTCGATATATTAACAGTGAAGTACTCCGATTAACCTTATTATTGCACGCATAAACTACAACTTGCCTTGTTATTGCACTCATACGATGCAACTTGCCTTATTATTGCAGTCATACAATACAACTTACCTTGTTATTGCAGTCATGCAATGCAACTTGCTTTATTATTGCAGTCATAAGATACAACTTGCCTTGTTATTGCAGTCATACAATAGACCTTGCCTTGTTATTGCAGTCATACGATACAACTTTCCTTGTTATTGCAGTCATACGATACAACTTGCCATGTTATTGCACTCATACGATACAAATTGCCTTGTTATTGCAGTCATACAACACAACTTGCCATGTTATTGCAGTCATACGATACAACGTGCCTTGTTATTGCAGTCATACGATGCAACTTACCTTGTTATTGCAGTCATACGATACAACGTGCCTTGTTATTGCAGTCATACGACACAACTTGCATTGTTATTGCAGTCATACGATACAACGTGCCTTGTTATTGCAGTCATACAACACAACTTGCATTGTTATTGCAGTCATACGATACAACGTGCCTTGTTATTGCAGTCATACGATACAACTTGTCTTGTTATTGCAGTCATACGATACAACTTGCCTTGTTATTGCAGTCATACGATACAACTTGCCATGCTATTGCACTCATACGATACAACTTGCCTTGTTATTGCAGTCATGCAACACTAATTGCCTTGTTATTGCAGTCATACGATACAACGTGCCTTGTTATTGTGGTCATACGATGCAACTTGCCTTGTTATTGCAGTCATACGATACAACTTGCCTTGTTATTGCAGTCATACGATACAACTTGCCTTGTTATTGCAGTCATACGATACAACTTGCCTTGTTATTGCAGTCATACCATACAACTTGCCTTGTTATTGCACTCATACCATACAACTTGCCTTGTTATTGCAGTCATACGATACAACTTGCCATGTTATTGCACTCATACGATACAACTTGCCTTGTTGTTGCAGTCATACAACACAACTTGCCTTGTTGTTGCAGTCATACGATAGAACTTGCCTTGTTATTGCAGTCATACGATACAGCTTGCCTTGTTATTCATATCCATGAGACCATTGCAGATTATTTCTAAGGTTGTTTAAATGTAAAATGGGTTAAAATGTAATACACGAACATAAAACATTTTAAGAGTTGAAGTTAATTTTCGCAATACAAGTTAAGTATACAATACACGATAAAAAAAAATAGAACTTACATACTTTTTTGTAATATATCCCAGTACTTTTAGGTATTGGGGGGGGGATGAGGCTTGTTAAAATCAAAATATATCCTAAACAATGGAACCACCTGAGGAATATTATTACAGTATTGTTTCTAGAAGTTTTCTTCACATTGATTTTATCAATTAGGAATGTATATTTTATATCATCAATCATATTCCAGCTCGGATTCATCATATTTAGAATCTAGTGCTTCCTTCAATGACATCTGAACGTTTGTACCAACACTAGAGACTTCTACTGTCTACCTAACGAAACTACGACGTAGTCATATTATAAGCTATGTATAAACAGTAATACATTTCATAATCGCCACCAATTTGATGGAACAGAAAGATATGTGCATTTGTTTTGTATTTCTAATACTGGCGACTATACCGAGGTATGTGTGCATACCTTGTTTTTTTGCAGAGTACCGGTACCCCTCAATTGTGTTTCGTTACAATAATGACTCCATATCCGAAGTACAACACCTAACCATTGCATTATCATGCAATATAATGTAAGATATTTTCCATTCTTCCTTTTATTTTTCATATATTCTCCACCTCCATTTCTTTTATCTTCTCCTCCTAATTTCCTTTTCCTCTTCCTCTTCATGTTCATTATTATTTTATAGTAGGATTATTTCATCCTTAGGTCTACTATTTCCTTCTTCTCTTTCTGTTTTTATTTATATTTTCTGTACCGGTACTTTGTTTTTCCTCCTTTCGCTTCCTTGCTGTTGATTCTTAATTTCTGCTTAAGAAGACGCAGATGTGACTTTTCTACTTTTTCAACACATATAATTTTCATTTATTTATTTTTTCTCTGGAAATGTAGAAGATATATCCTTGAAATTATTCATGTAAATATATCATAAGAGTAAATAATATTGAAAGGTTGTTTCTTCACAATAAAAATTTTAAACATGGATAACATTTTAAACAACTTAAAACAATGACACATTAAAGTACCAATATCTGAAAAACTCATGGAGCTACAGCTATAAAAATTTTGCATTAGATTTGAGAATGAAGGAATCTTCATGTTTTGTCACTTTCATAATGTAGTTGCAAAATCTTGCATTCCAGAAATAATTTTTATTTATACATTAGTTGCAAAACTTTACTAATGAATTATCATATAAAATGAGCTAAATAGTAGTAATTTTTAGGTATAATATAATTTTTCCTCATTCGTGACAAAAGGAAATAAGATATTAAGGTGATATTTATTTTTTAAGGTGACATGTATTTATTTAGCCTGACAAGTTAATCCTTTAGTATGAATTGTAAATTATTAAAAAGTAGCTTGTAAGAGGGTCTTAGACAGAAATGTTTAGTTTAAATGTAGTTCTGTTTATAAGTATGAATAAGGGTTTAGTTGTTTTTCTTATTTTGAACTATTGTATCAGTGAAGCGTGGTGAGTCAGTGAAGTTATGGTTTTACAGTGCAGTGAATAGTTTCGATGAGTGTTAATTTATAGTGTCAATAAAATGTCTTCTATAGTGTCAGTGAAATGTGTCCTAGTGCCAGTAGAGTGAGTGACATGAGAGTAAAGTGAAAGATTATTATCAGTACCAATGTGAAACTTATGTAGGGTCTATGCTATGTAGGTTGTTATGTAAAATTAGGTTCACTTATTAATTAAGTTATTTTATGTACTATTATTAATTGTTATTATTATGTACAAAATTGTATTGTGTATTGTAATTTTACTGTGTATTATTTATATTGTGTCTACCACTGCCACCAGGTGCTTGCCCACTTTCAGTGTAAATAAATACATACACTCTGGTTCACAACCAGAGTGGACCAAGTCCATTTGGAATAGTTCTGAGATATTGAGTCTTAAAGTTCTTGGCTCACGCTTAGCAACCTTCCCTTCCATAGGAAATGCTGCCCTCTGTGGAGTAACAAATGAGTTATGGACTTTCTTTTTTATGGAAATGAATAAATCTAAGTTTCCTTCATCCGAGATTGTATTAATCCAGAACCTGATCACTGGTGGACTTGGTCCATTCTGGTTGTGAGCCCCTTATATATACATATCTCCCATGTGATTAATATGTCAGAGATATTGGTACTTTAATAAAACGTTTAAATTCTTTTAGAATATATATACACAGAATTAAGATTATTATTCTGATCACACTTTTTAATCAATTTCAATATATTATTCACTCTAAAATGATCATCATCATCATCATCATCATCCTTCAAGTGTTAGACCCCAGTGGATCTATTACGGTCTCTTGCCAGTGTTTCCTAGGTTTTTCTCAATTTCTTCGACCTCTTGGGATATATGATAAAATCCGCCTGGGCCATCTAGAGCGATCCCTCTAAAATGGTAAATTTATAAAAGAAATTTCATGCAGATATCTATGATATTTTCAGGAAGAAAATAAGAAGTATATATGTTGAACATATAGAAAATTCACGTCTCAGTACCCTTAATATGAAATAAGTTTGTTCACATATGCACCCATTATTTTACATGTGTCATCTTCGTACAGAGTAGGCCATGAAAACTTGGCCCTACGCAGAAACAACGAGCAAATACATGATATATGTATAAAATATCACTACTGTATTGCTATCATTATTACAGTACATACCTCATACGAGGAAGTAGTCCCACTCATTTCAGTGCCTGTAGCTCTTCCACCGTTATGCTATGTTTAGTGTTCTTGACGTTATCTTAATTTCAAGTAAGGCTGTTGTGACCAACTCGTGTTCTTTGTGCAAGAGTCTTCTTAGCTGCACATGAGCAATATGCCAACGCTGTTCTTTATGCTGTGAGCGCACACACTACTTCTTAAGAGCAGCCGAGTTTGGTTGTAATGTGATTGGTTACACTTTTCCCTCTAAAATACCCAATAGATATCAATATGCACATAGAGTCACGGAACTGCTGACAGTTAGTTCTTCCGAAAACAATTCATGTACCCGTGCCAGTGAGTCATTTGAGATGTGGCATGTTGCCTATTATTTTTTTTTCGAAAACGTATTATAGGCCTATTTGTTCTTCTGTGAGGCAATAAAATTATTCAGTGATATCCAGATACACTGCGGTATTCACAGTTATTTTGAAGAAATTTAGACCACTCTTTGATGGCCTTCTGTACCAAATGTCAATTTTTTTGGTTGTGTAATGAGTGTTCAGAAATCAGGCGAGGATTTTGAGAAGAACAGTATTTCATATTCTGCGAATTAACGTAATCAGACAGGTGGAATCAGGCTTCATCCTTCATGAAATACAGCAATAGGGCCATAATTCCTCCGACAACCATTTCCAGCAACCACGTACAGCAGCGTACACGTTTAGCTTTGTCAGTATCTTACAGCTGTTGGACTCGTGTTGTTTGGTACTGCCTCAGCTGCAGAAAATTCTGCACTCGTCGACACGTCGTTCCTGATACACCTACTTGCTGTGACAGCCTCCGAGTTGATTTCCGGGAGCTAGATTCTATCTGCTGCCGAATGTCACGGACGACTTCGGGAGTGAGAACTGATGGAAACCTGGGCTTCTGAGATTGGCGACAGAGCTGATTTTACGCCATTTCCGAACCAGACTCTGAATACAGCTTTTAGCCGGAGGGTTTTGTCATTGGTACTTGTGGGTGAAGGCCGTTTGCGTGACCCTAATCGATCCGCTACGGACAGTCTTCCACAGTCACTATTCGTTGTTCCTCAAATAACGCTATCTTTCTGACGTGAATTGCAGATGCGGACTAAACGGCAACAATGAACAATGAACACATGACGATATGAATTCTACAATGACTAACGTTGTTAATTACTTTGGCCTTAATGCACAATTATATAAGCAATTATAAATTGATCGATATTGGAATTCCACAAGGTACAGTATTAGGACCAATCTTATATATAATATATTATAAATTGATCGATATTGGAATTCCACAAGGTATAGTATTAGGACCAATCTTATATATAATATATTAATTTGTTGAAAATTGATTTAAAGAAATATGTTGAAATATTATCTTTTACAGATGATACTCTACTAACATTTAATGGGTAAAATTGAATGAAACTTATTTAAATGCTAACATTGGAATCAACGTAGAGAAAAATTTGCTTGACTCTTAATCTCCTGTCTTTAAATACTAATAAAACTAACTATATTCCAATTTCTTTTAAAATGAAAGGTTTAGGCCTACCTCTACCTAAGAATAATTTTCGCTTAATAATATACAAAATTTCATGTAATGAATTGCAGTAATTGCCTACATCTAACACCTTCCATGTAAGTTAATAACTAGAAATTGTTATAGATCTGCATTTATATTGGGATAAACAAATTGATTTCATATGTACAAGCATAAGACAGACAATTTATAAATTAATAATACTTCATATTTTATAATTGAGGCACTGAGAATAGTACCTTTAGCACAATCATTAATAGAGTACGGTATAATCAATTGGGGTGGAGTAGCATCATCTGTACTTAAACCACTAATTTTATTACACAGAAGATTGATAAAAATTTGTCTGATCAAAAATATGGATTACCCAACAAATTTAACTGATACAGATTTTAAAGTATTAAATATTGAAGAAATTTATAAATACAGTTTACTAACTTAGTACTACAGAAATCAAATGAAACATAAATCTTTTGAATAATTTCGAAGGAAAAATTCTTCCGGGGCCGGCGCAACATGAATCTTATCGACATGAATATCATACTAGAAGACAAAAGTCTACTTTCCCATCGATTGAGCCTAAATATCATATAAGTGCAGCAATTAAACATGGTGCTAGTTTCGGTCCAAGACTTTGTAATACAATTACAAATCATTTTCCAAATGTTAAATATTTTAAAATTGAACCTTTCAAAAAGAAATTTATAAAATTATTCATGGTGTATAATATTAAAAGATATATGTATTTTTTTTTTTTTTTTTTTTTTTTTTTAGATTTTTATTTCTGTCGACTATTTTCATGTTTTTATTGAATATCACTGGCTTCTGTCTGCCAATTCATATTAAATGTGTTTCTCTCTTGTTCTCTTTATATTTACTCTTGTATATTAGTTGTTGGTCTGAATTAAGTTCATTAGTGTATTTAATAAACTGTCATTGTAAATTTTACGTTATAATATTGGCTAAGACCACACCGTACACGATCCTGGCTGTTACGTAGCGGCTAGAAACATGTTGTGTTGTATACTTTTGAATTTTACTCGCATTGCTGACTAGCCAAATAAACATTAGTTACTTACTTAAAATAGAATGAATAAATAAAACCCAATAATGAACTCTTTCATACGGCACAGCATCTATACTAATGAAGGATTTTGCTCTCTTGCAGAGGAGCCGGAATATTTTTTGTGGTCAACTGTGTACAAGCTAAACATAGGCCTTGGATTTTAAGCATGGAAAAGTTACGTTTCGGACACCAAAATTAGGTTCCAAAGAAATTATACTGTTGCTGTTGTTGAGTCGTCTGTCCGGAGACAGGTTGAAATCTCATAAGTCACGTCAATAAAGAATTACTCATGTGGTAACTAAGCCAGGAGATAATGGATTAGTCCACACCTGTGGAGTAACGATTAGCATGCCTAGCCGCGAAACCAGGTGTCTCGGGTTCGATTCCCGGTCGGGGAAAGTTACCTGGTTGAGGTTTTTTCCGGGGTTTTCCCTCAACCTAATAGGAGCAAATGCTGGGTAACTTTCGGTGTTGGACCCCGGACTCATTTCACCGGCATTATCACCTTCATCTCATTCAGACGCTAAATAACCTGAGCTGTTGATAAAGCGTCGTAAAATAACCTACTAAAATAAAAAAATAATGGATTAGGGTGGCCATTTCCTTTCCTCTTCTTTGCATACATCGCTGACTAGTAACATATTACACTAATCAGACTTAAGATATAACACAAACAATTTATTCTTCTACTAACATTACCTATATCGCCAAGTGAGATTTACTGTCTGATAGATATATTTTACATAAGCCAGAAACTCAATCAGATTTGTCATTCTATTACTGGAAATTAATTACAAATTATTCTGCAAATTACACGATGATAACTTCTTACGGCAACACATACATATTTTAATCATCAACACAGAAATTATATTTTTTTTACCCAAAATTTTCTAAAGTTTTGTTGTTTGGAGTGTTTTTAAAAATTGAAAATGACTTTTCCTCTAACACCAATGTTAGATAGGAGGGGATTTAAATTTGTTATAAATTTCATGTTAACTTCTGGAATTTCTTCAACTTTCTCCATCATAATATTTAACATGAGAGTGCATCCCGGATTTTTTTCACCACACTTTCCCACTTAATTTTACATTGTCTTCAAATTATCCGAAATAACACTAATTTTCACTTCAGCGCCTTAAATTTCTGACACATACCCAGAAGGAGATATTCTTTTCCATTTCTCCTTCACTATTGTGGCAGGGAAGAATGAAAATTCATGCTTCAATTTTATGTTTTTCAATAGTTTCTTGAAAGATGAAACATACGATATACTGAATAATTTCAAGAGAAAAATTGTTCCTGGGGCCGGGTATATTTCTTTGGTCGGCGGGAAAAGGCACATAAGTAAAAAAGTCGATTTTTCTGTTATACCTAATCACATAAGTGTAGTATTTTTTTCTAATTTTTTGAATAATAAAATTTCTTGTATTTTAAATTGAAAGGAATCTTACTTTAACCAACATACATGCATTTCATTATTATACTTATATTCAGTTAAGAGTAAGTTAAAAAGAAAGTCTCTCCTGAAATAATAATTTTTATGACTTCTGTGCCTTTTCCCGCCGACCAAAGCAATATAATTCAATATATAGGCCTACGTTACTGTAGGCACGTTAACAGAAAACCACAATTTCAAGTCACACAGTGTTGTGTGCACTCGATGTGGATCTCTGGCATCTCGTCAGCCCACGCGAGTTGTGTGGATATAAAGGGAAAAATTGAGACTGTGAGGTGGAGTTTTTAGGTAGCTCAGTTGGTAGAGCGCTGATACGTTCAACCAGAGGTTCCGGGATCTACACCCGGCCCCGGAACAATTTTTCCCTTGCAATTATTCAAATCTGCTTTACAGGGAGCTTTACCTGAAAAACTAGATTTGCATACGATATACTCACAGTATGCAGGTCTTTTATTACGTCAACATTGTGTTTCGCATTATATACAACTGCCGCCATCCGCAAACCTTAATTGAGGAGGAAGTGAAGTTCTGCGCTGTTTTCCCTCGAAAAAGAAGTGAGAGATGGAGCTTTTCAGAAATATTTCTTCATTTTGGAGATTAGGAATTCACTGACACAGATTAACAGTAACGATCTCTAAAATTCAATGAAAAAAAAAAAAAAGGAATGGGCTAAGCAAGTGACATCGACCAGACGAGAATAGAAAGTTTTCATAAGAGAATAGACTGAGAGAAGGTAAGAGCCAGCATCTTTAATGAAGAAGGATTTCGCCCTCTTTGACACCACTGCTACCAGAAATAAATCTAATATTCCAATTAAAAACCATTGGATTGTATGGCCTTGAGCCGCCTTTCTGGCAGGTTTGTTATCCCGGGACAATATCAGTTCTTTATTTTTGATGCGAAGAACTGGGTGATACCCATTTCAACGAATTCAAAATTTTGGACATTTCTTCCGCGCAGAAAGTGGATCATGGATCGGAACAGATGGTAATCTGAAGACGCAAGACGGGTGCGGTAGCAATTCGATTCCCCCTAATTGTTGAATTTTTCCTTGGGTTGTTCGAGCGGAATGGTGTCTCGCATTGTCCTGTTGCAAGATAATTATATTTGGATTAAAAAATACCGAGTACTAACTTCTCTCTTAGAATTTCATAAACTCGCTCTAGTTGTTGAGAATAACTGTCAGCATCGACTGTACGGACATAAACTCCCAGTGAATCATACCTTTTAAATTCCACCAGACTCATAACATTACTTTGGGGTCATATCGATTTTGTTTAACGACTTTGGAAAGTTGACGGGGAACAAGCCACTATTTTGAGTTGTCAGAATTGCAGTAATGTATCCATTATTCATCCCTTGAAACAATCCCTTTGATAAATCTATAATCATAGAATATGATGACAAATATTTATTGTGTGTTCATCCTGTCCAGGTGTTAGTTCACGAGTCACAAATTCTTTGTGATTTTCTAAGCGTTTTAATACGGTGACATATTATATCTTTTGATGCACCAAGTTCTCGTGACATCCTGCGAGTACATTTTGTGGATTTTCTTTCAAAACTCTATGTGTATTCTTAATATTTCATGCCATACGTCCTGCAGTACGTCGTAATTGTTTATTTCCTCTACTAAAATATTTAAATGTTGGGAGAATGCATGTGCTACACTCTCAATAACGACACCTTCAACCTCGACTTCATCTATTCTTCGAGCCGCGCCAGCAGCTTTATATTTTTGTTTCCAGTAGTGATATAGAAGGTCTCGATTCTCAAAATATATCACCTCCATTTTATAGCCTACTATATGTATTAACAATTGAAGACTCTCACATGCTTACAATACCCAATAATAATTATAGCGTCACGCCCTTCGGTTCAGAATATCGCAAGGTTGTAATTAATGTACACTTAGCGGCAAAAAGAATGGGCAGACTCTTGGTCGATAGAAATGCTAAGTTCTATCGCGCGGTTCACTCGTGTAAACGTAACCCAGTGCAAGGCATTGCTGTGGTGTCTCTTCATTGTAAAGTCACCAGTCTATAACGTAATAAACCTTACGAGCAGTGTCTGGCCCAGTGGTAAGAAGTCTGACATCCGTGCCAGAGGTTGTGAGTTCGCCTCCTCGTACGGTACAATTATTTTTTTTATTTTAACTTTTACTTAATTTATTAGTTTAAATGTGAAATGGCATTTGTTAACAAACTTCGTTATGCCTGCCTTGTAAAAATATTATTTCCCATCACCTGTGGGCAATTAATAGGTGAGACCTGGTCTGTATAAACAAAAATACTTGTTTCACATCCTAAAAAAACGCAAGCATATCAAACACAAATAAATAAGTAAATTAACAAAAACAAACAATTTGTTAATATATTAACAAAACAAGGCTGTGGTTGGGACTAGCATCTCGTCCACAAACCACTTGCGCCAACATCTGCCCTCATTATGCGCGGCATGGAGTCCACAAGATTATGAAACAGGTCTAAATTCTTGGCCATCTTCTCCCTTGCATCTAGAACTCTGTCCCACAATTCCTCAGGTGTCCGAACGGGTGGTTGTTCTGCCCAATTAGAGCGTAGGATCCTTTTGACTGCAGCCCACAAATTTTGAAAGGGATTCATATCTGGTGAATTTGGAGGCCAGTCGACTGGGTCGACATCACGCCTCCTCGTAAACCATCATTGAATCCGGTTGGCGGTGTGTAGTCTATCGGATGATTATCCTGCTGGAAACAAAGTGTTCCTTCTAGATATCGTTTTCGGGCGGAAGGGATCATTACATTTGCCAAAATGTGTTCGTAGACTTCTGCCGTAAACAGACCGTGGATGCGTTCCGGAAGTCCTGCCCCATCGTATGACATCCACCCCCAACACGCGACCCTCACGCGAAGCGTATCGGTGGTCATTCATACAATAAACTAGGGCAGTACTATCATTGCTATTGGAGACAATTACCTCTTCGGATAAAATGACATTTCTCCAATCAAAGTCCTGTCGGAGAGTAGCATACACAGAATGTTACTGGAGACTATTACCTGGTCGGAGAAAATGACATTTCTCCAATCGAAGTCCTGTCGGAGAGTAGCATACGCAGAATAACCTATGCGAACCAGGGCAATGAGTTATTGTTTCTGTGCCATCTTCAAGCGTAATGACGAGACAGAACGTTATATTAACAGATAGCAGTATTGCTTGAAAGAGAGAGGGAGGTTTATTATTTACTAGAGTTTGGGCATATTCTAAGAGATATTGCCACATAATTATAGCTTCGCGAGACGCATATGATGGCAAATTTGTAATAAAGAAAAAGAAGATTGGGGGAGATTCGAACCTTGATCTACTATTACTAACTTGTTCAATATACCAATGCCGTAACAACTTACACTACTGCAACTGTTTATATCAGTTCGGCATAATACATGGTTTTCCTGTTCATATTCTCTCCGGTCGATTTTGTATTTATAAATTGTATTATTATTTCACTCTTCATGGGCCCTGATTATCTAGAATCAACCCACCATTCGATTTTATTACATATTTTAGCCTCTTTAACAAAATACAGCAAATTCAAATGGTTTAATTATGTGTTACCTAGTGAACTACGGCGTTGACGAGACGAGCATGCGCAATGTACTTCTCTGGAACTTAGACATTTTCGGCCGGCCCATTCTTTTTGCCGCTAAGTGTACTATCAAAATGTAAGTCGCACGAGCAGGTGGGACTATATAAGGGCGCCAAAAATGAAAATGAGAAATTGATGCATAGTAGACTCAAAACAGTCGTTCTTGTAAAGCAGGGCCGGGCATGAGAGCGTCTACGTTTAGCAGGCCAGAGCTGCTCTCGCTCCGCAAGGCAAGCCAGACCAGAACGCTCACGCAGTGGTGGACTCGCATTACAACTACCTTCCCTGCATTAATATAACAAGAGCCACGGTTGTTCTAGTCATTCAGTCTGTCAGTACATAATAGTTTATAAGGATATTACATGAATCCATTGTATAATACAGACTTTATAACAGTTTTATTAATTTAATGAAATAAACTTCGTTCAATGCACACACGCAAATCATTAGGCTTATTTACATAACCCATATGCACACATTGCAATCTCCTCACCACGGTTGTACGAGACAGGCGTATGGCTTCCACTTCCCCTACTTGCTGTGGACAGAGTTCATCTGCCAATGTAATTAAATATCGCTTGATGAATTCACCTTCGTTGAATGTTTTCAATTCCTTTGCAATTTCGTGGCAAATTTTTGTAGCTAATTCTCATAGCCGATTCACTAAGTGCATTATTGTCATCCTGTTAATACATAATATATAATATAATGTGATATGATATGATATGATATATCACATGGTATGATATACTGTATTTTTTTTCATGGAGTGCAGTTTCATAGAAAGGACTTTGCCGATAGACCTTCTACTGCTCCCCTACTAATTGGTTGTCATAAATAAATGTCTTCCTTACTGTGACGGAAATCTTGTCTTCTCCTGTCAGTAACCAATCACGACCCTCGTTCAGAAGAATTGACAGACTCCCCTCAAATCCACGTGGAGGCAGACTTGCCGCGTCTTTTCCGAATTCCAAGAATGCCATCGAGGGTCACCAGGATTGTGGCAGGATTGTGGCAACTGTGCAATGTTGGGACGAGGGGACAGGATGGAATTGTCAGAGGTGATTATGTAGGAAGTCATAAATCTGTAAGTGGGTGTTCAAAGGAACCACCGAACTGCACTCCTTGAAATAAAATAAGGTATATGACATGACATGACATGATATAATATAATATAATATAATATAATATAATATAATATAATATAATATAATATAATATAATATAATATAATATAATATAATATAATATAATATATCATGAACTTTAATATATTATAAAGTATATCATAATAGTTGTATAATTTGAAATTATATATTATTAAATGTATAATAACTTATAATTCAATATAAATATCACATAGTTACTCTAATATTAGGTACCTGAGAAACATATTTTCTTTATGTTGTTGTATTAATTTATAGCGTTCATTACCAACGTATTTGTCATATTCAGTAGCATGTTGTAAAGACAAATGTCGTTAGATATTGAACTTCTTAATCAGTTGGAGTGTTTTATGACAAATTAAACACTTTGCTAATCCACTGTTCTCTACGAAAAAGAACTCCTCCTCCTATGATACATTAAAAGCTTTGGAAGTAGCGGGCAGCTTTAGTGTACGAGCGGAAGCTTCGTCTTCAAAGTTCGCCATCATAGGCCTACTGCAGAGTCACCACTGCACCGACACTGAATGACGTACAGTATGCATACGTCACAGCGCTCGCAAGATCCGCTCTTTAAAGCACGCAGCGCTCATTTCTCAGAATCACGTAATGTGCCCAGCCCTGTTGTAAAAGCTTTTAATTCCAAAAGATGTTTTACACAGCTCCACCTTTCCATGATGACTCAACGTCATTGTATTGGCAAGAGAATGTGCGCTTATTTTGTCGCCGAGCTGTCATATAAGACATTAAAATATCCTCTGCCGCACCCTGTATATTGCCATAATGCAGAAACAAATGTTGTAAAAGTACGCAAGGATGTATGAAATTTATTTTGCAACTGTACAGTCTAAAGGGATATTAGAAAATCAATGTCTGTCATTTTTTCTTTGTAAGATTGTACAAACTTTCAATTTATCTCTGCTCATCCCTGTCCATAAATGAAGATTTAACAATAAAATCCAAAGTGTTGGAAATACTTGTTGTCCAAACTGTACCGTTACTCCCACCCAGTACGCAAAGCCAATCCAATTAGGAAGGAAAATTGGAGCAACGGGCTCCAGTGTTATACCTCTTAACTCGCTCTCTCCCCTCCCACCTCAAAACAAATTTCAATCACTTCAAAGAGTCGCACTGCCTTCCTCTCGTAGGATTCAAAGTTGCTATGGAGACACAGAGGTGTACATGATGATTACTTATGGGTCAAATTTGCAATCAGGCGTCTTCGTTTAAACTAGTTTCATGTATTATAATACAAACTGTCTAGTCCTCAGTAACATTTAGTTCTGTGGATGTCAGTTCGAGTTCAATGAGACGCCTTTGTGGGCTTCCACTGTCTCACACATCCAACTGATATCGGTTTTGAAAAGAGTGTTTATACTGAGAATACTGACGATGATAATTACCTTCAAATTAATTTACGAAATCTCTAAAACTATACCCCCATGGCAAGTAAAATGGAAATTTGCATTGTATTCTATTAAAATCACTTCAAACTCCAGTGACTTTCGTTTATATGACATCATTCCATTTTCAGCCAATAAAGTGTAATGAAATTTTGCATCTCAACCAATCATAGTCATACTTTGCGATAATTTTTGCAGCTAGATTTATCGCTATCAATTTATCGCAGGTCGTTCTTTTGTTTAGTCGTTGTCGCCAACAGTTTCTCCGTAAATCGATGATCATGAAAACATTAAGATGCAACTACACGGTTAAACTTTTCTTTCAACTTTAAAACAATGAATACAAGATAGATATTTAATATTAATTGATATATTTACGCAGTGAAGACGACGTTCCAAACGGCGCACCATGTAGGCACAAAATATTCATGCAACTTATTTGAACGTACGTTTTAAACTCCATTCTTTCAATATTCTTCCCAGATTGTACGCATACGCGATTGGAATACTGAACTGTATAGATGCAGCTTTAGTCCCGTTACACACTACAGCGAGAATGCGTTTGCCAAGCTATGGAAAATGCTTTCCTGTAGTACGGAATAACGGTCGAAATAAGGCACAGCTGAGAATGGTTCCGCTCCCACAGGTAACCTAACTTATAATAATTGTAGCCTATAAAATTTATATTACGTGAATGAAATTAAACAATTAATAGAAAGTCAGATGTTCAAATTTATGTAACTTCAGCGCATATCAAACCCAAAGACTTTGCATAGTATATATACAAAGTCTTTGATCAAACTGCCTTCCGTATGGCGTAATAAAATTCATGTTTTAATTATCTATACAGAGATGACTTCACTGTGTAGCAACGTATGTCTCGCTTTAGTGTAAATACATAAGCATTGCTATATAGCTGTCTCCACACATATTACATAGTTCTTAGTTTTCGGTGTAGCGTGCAATGCAACGATGAAGTACTAAATAAAATGCGAAATTCTACTTTCTCATATACATAATCTTCTAATTTCATGTCCATTGTAGGCTATCTGAAAAAAATTACATTCCTTCATTCAGATTTGATAACTGCGTTTTCACCAAGTTTTCATTTAATTAATGTATTAATCATATTACTTGTAATTATATTATAAAATGTTTAATTTAATTTATGATTTCAGCAGATAATAAAAATGTATTTGTTATAATAATAAGAGAAAAGTGCAGTATATGTAATTAACATTATTAAACCTGTATTTCGCTTTTCGCAGTTGGCATTACTGCGTAACATCCAATTTCTTCATTGCAGTAATCGATATTCATCTATTTCAATTTCACAATGTCTTTATAGGTGAAGTATTCATAAATGTACAATTATTAAGATTTTATGAGCGAATTTTGGGATATATTATTTACATTTTTATTTTATTCACGAAATAATCCTAATAAATATCACTCGAGGTCTGAAATTATTATAGACAATTATTTTTATTTTGCATTTTTTCAGTCGGTAAAAACTGTGAGAAAATAATTTCAATTTTAATTTTTTGTCTTATATTTATTACTTACTTACAAACGACTCTTACAAAACCCGGACGTTCATTGCTGCTCTCACATTAGCTCGCTATCGGTTCCTATCCTAATGCCTTACAATATACTTTACCTTTCAAAATTATTATTTGAAATATTTTTTTCTACAATGGTGCGTAAATTTGCAATTTACACTATGTTATCAGTGCGTAAAGTGGGCCTTTAAAACACTAATGCGTAAGAAAGTAAGTAATCACTTTACACTCTGTCATAGAAAATAATTTCCGGGGTTTATTCTTTGAGATATTTCAAACAAAATAGTTTAATACAATATTGCCCGTTGTTGCTTCCTTTCCCAGATTAAATTTTTTTTATATGAAACATTTTTCATAGTGTGTTTTGGGAAAGACAATAATTTAATTCCTAATATGCTAAGTCAATTTAAGAGAGGAGTGTATTATGAAAATAAATGATTGAAAGAATTTCAGTTTGTCTTTTAAATGTGCAAGGGGCATCGTTTCAAATCGTATTATGTCCAACTTAGAATTTTTTTACACGACTGACGAAAACTGAATTACTCGTAAACCGGGCAAGTTTTCAAAACTCTACACAAAAGCATTTTTAAGTACTGGTTTCACAGTTTACAAATGACGACGACATGGAACCATCAGACTTCATAGCATGAAAGATAAATAAATAGAAAGTTACAAATTTAATTTCGTCCACTGTTGGACTTAATACGTTTTGAAACGAAGCTCCTCGTTTGATCCAAACAAAATTAACTGTCCGTTCGGCAAAGAAATTTTACAATGTAACATTCGTTCCGATCAATTTTCAGCACATTTAAAGGATAACATAAAATATTTTCAATCATTCATTGTCACAATACACTGCTCTCTTAAATTGACTGAGCATATTGGGAATTAAATCAATATTTTTTTCCAAAAGACGCTATGAAATATTTCATATAAAACAAATTTTATCTCGAAAAGGAAGCAAAAACGAGCAAAGTTGTATTAAACATTTTGTTTGAAATATCTCAAAGAATAAATCCCGGAAATTATTTACATATGTATGTAAATATTGCAGCTAATCATTGTTTCGTATAGTCCTAGAAACGTTTTATATTACTTATAAATATATTTTTACATTTGTTTACGATATATTTGCAATAACTGAGTATGGAATAGATTTACTTGTGTTAGTTTATATACGTCAGAAAAAGCTAAGTATCCTATTGCAGTCGTATTACAAAGAGGAGGGATATGCGCTAAGAAGACTCCGATATACGGAATGGTATTTTCCAGCACTGAACACTGTTCCAGTCTTGATTGTGTACACACAGAAACGCGGGAGAATGTATGTTATGAACTACACCTCGTCTCAATACAAAACGTGGTGGAAAAGGTAAAGTAAGGGAGTTTCACTGAGTGGCACAAAAAGACATCTCTGGAATATACAGAATGGAAGGAACTTTACATTGATTAACAGTGGTAATAGATGAATTTAATGCTAACAAATTCTGCGAAATAATTTTTTTCTGACACGTAATACAGTTTTGAGAATATAAAATGTAACGTGTTGCAACGCTCTAGTCGGCCGTACTACAACCCTTCTTATTTAGTTACTATTCTTTAACTCAGTTGACGTCACAAAGACCTGAAACTCTCCTATAAAGCGGATTTTTATTAATCAAATCCTATAAAGTTTGTCAATGGATAAGAAACCATTTTTGTACTATCTCATGTTTTCAAAATTTCTCTTTCAATTTTACATCCCTTCACATCGCATACTTTAAATAACACTGTCGTAACTACCAAAAGTTAGTTTAGAGTAAATACAAGATTGATATTTCAAAGTCGTATAAAAGCTCAAGATTACAAGGCATCATTATGAGCCCTGCAGACGTTGCTCTTTTACTTAGAGATACGGCAGTTCCATTGTTTGATAGAGGATTAAATAAAGATTACAAAACTGCCTGTAACTCAAAATTCAATTTATGGGAGTTACGACAGTATTATTCTGGGTATGCTCTATAGAAATTCAAGTTCTCAATATACTTAATAGTTATATCTAGAGCCCAGATGTTTAGGCATTTATTTTGGTTAAAATAGGTAAGCATATAGGCACTAAAATAGAAAAATAGGCAGTGAAATAGGCATTTTTTAATCACAGAAACGGACAAAAAATAGACAAATACTTAATAAACTATCCCTTACGGTACTCACTTTCCTTGGTTACATGTCACAACAAGATGCTTTTTGAAGTTGCCAACTGTCATAGTGAGCCTCCTGTCAGAGAGAACGTTTTTCATGGTGGAAAAAGATTCTACTTCTACTGACGTGATTGGAGCAAATTCAAAACAACTTATTTCAGAAGGACTTTCTCTACTTTCTTTCAGAGATCGGAAAAAACCGACTGTGTATTGTCTCAAAAAGAAAGGTGTGAGAAGGGATTAGAGGCTTCAAAGTACGCGTGACTTGTGCGTGCAAGCGAGAACAGTAACGATACCTGGAGACTTGCTTTTAACACTTCCCTCATCCTCTTACTTTCGCTGGTAAACCCCGGTGTGACCTGAGCACTGAAGGTTATACTGTTCAAAAGTCTTTGTTAAGTGACAAAAAAGATGGAATCGGTAGGGGAGAAAAGTTTACGACTTCTTGGAAACATATGTATTACTGGAGAATAAGATTCTAAGCAAATATTTGTGTGAGGTGAGTGTATATTTTTAATTTGTACAACAGTTTTTTTGTTTTTTTTATATAATTTATGTGCGGTTTATTTTAAAAGCATTAAAAATTTAGAAAATGTACAATAACGAAGTAAAAAGGCTAAAAAAGATATTTAACATTAAAATAGGCAACGGGATCTAAAATAGGCAAAAAGAAAAATTGGGCCCATCGTCCCCAAATATGTGAAAACGTGTTTATCTCAAATAGGCCTTTCGTACATATACTCAGTTTAAAAACGACATTTTGCCAGGGTCTAGTTATATCTGTTGAAGTATATTTTATTTTATTGTCTTCAGTGTATATAAAAGTAGAATTTAGCATTAGTCAACAGGTATTAAAATCAAATTTCCTATTAGTGCTAGCTAGAAACATTGTTAGCTATACAAATTGTAATCCTCGAAAACTAATACAACATTAATTTTTCATCTCGTTTACTATCATTTAATCAAAGCCCTATTACAGCTTTACTGTCTACGTGTACTTTGAGACATAGGCTATTCACAGTGAATTTCAACTTGTTTACCATTACCATTTACGGCCACTGCAATAATAATGAGAAATCCCACGAAACATTTCCCCCGGTTTCTCTTGCTCTCTAGCGGCCGTTTAATTCACAACCACATCGTATTAATTAATAGAAGAGTAACACCGAGCGAGATGGAACTGGCCATTGCAAGAGAAACGAGTATATCCCGAATATTATGGTGGTACACAGACTGCGGGGATAGTTTATACTGAGCGCATTCTGGTGAACAGACCTGAAGTCACTTGTTTAATCACTATCTACAGTTAGTACAATGAAATTCGTGTATACACGTTAACAAAGTTCATTAATTAATAATCGAGAGCAGTCATCATTGTCCAGGTCAAGAGTGGCCTACTGTTTCTATTAAACTGGCTTATAAGCCGTGGACATTAAGCTTCCTGGAATATCACTGCATAGTGATATTCTTCCAAATGATTTTGGTGTTCCACTTTAAGTTGCTATTTTTAACAACTTGTCGATAAATATTCAGTAAATTCTTTTATATTTATGTCTTTTCTGAACAAACCTACTCAGAAGTTGGTGAAATTCAGAGAATGTCAACTGTTACTTATTCCATATACTGTTCAATTTAGGTCCTGTGAAGTGTGACCAAAACTACTTCCGACTTGACAGTTTACAGAGAAGGGGAAGCAATGTTGTCATGTTGTCCATCTTACGTGTAAGCGAGCGCGCTGCCGATAGAGTGCAGTAACGAACAGCTGACACGAACGTATACAGTACAGGTACATTGCTAACCAATTTGTTGATTGCTATGCATTAAAACCAATGTAGCCTACATTATTATTTAGCAGCACCGGTATTCTTTAATGTAATGTAATATTGTTAGAAAAGCGTTAAAAGAACTGCAAACTGTAAAACCAAGTTTAAATTTAATACGATACCTTTACTTTTATGAGTGTCAGTATTCCTCCATGTAATATTGTTAGAAAAAGTATCTTGGTGGAAAATATTTATACAGGGATATCATTTTATTTTTACTAACATTTCTGATATTAACCTGCCTGTATCTTTGAATCAACGGTTGCTAACCCCTTCCATGACTGGAGTTCGATGGCGTAATATGCAAACAAATCACTTTACTAGGTATAGGAGAGAAGAAAAGTAATTCATCTATTTACGTAAACTATGAAATATCAAGCTTTTGAGTTTGATAATTTTCATTGGGTTTTTGTTTAATCAAAATACAGTACTGTATTAACAATGAGTGTTTTTACTCACGAACTGAGCTGTCCATACGGACGTATTCATTATGCAGTGTATATTAGAGTGTCTATAGCACATTAGCGTACACTATAGAGAATGAAGTTAAATTGAAAAATAATCATAATATAGATATTTAAACACATTTTTCAAAATGGTGGCGGTTCATTTCGATTAATGTATCTAATTCCAATTACCAGTTTCGTCCTTCGTACTAGTAGGCCTAACTCATGTTGAAATAATTCTGTACCTACTCTATAAAAGAGTACCTTACGTACTGTAAATTCAATCTTCACTTCTGCTCGATCCGAAAAGATAAAATTACTCAGACATTCTATCTACTGTCCGTCCACGTGATTATGTCGCAGGATCGTAGAAAGGAGGGAAATCACGTGACAGTTAATTACTTAACGAGGCCCTTTTATTTAAGTTATTTTAAACAGTTGTATGGGTACAATATTACGTATATGTCCAATTCCTAACAGAAATTAATGTTCTCAGAAAAGAGCTAAGACAGCCCAGCCACTAGCCTTTACCGAGAGGCGAATAGAAGCTGGTGGGGAAAACCGGAATGCGACGTAGGCAAATGGACGACAGTACCTTTGCGAAAATGATGCAATATTGAAAGCTCTTTCGTCATTGGAAAACGCGAACATATTTTTGGAGCGTACTGTGACGGTAAGGCTACTATGACTTGGATCTGTGTGGAAGACGGTTGAACTTCATTAGTAGAAGGGGTGGGAGTGAAGTACATTAAAAAACTCAGGTACAATAAAAATTGAAGTAAAAATAAAATGATGTCCCTGTATTTGTTACACTTTTCTCCACTTTTCCCTTTTCCCCGGAGATTCAAGTCTTGAGGACTCTGCGTCAGCTTCATCTACACGGCCTTTTTCTTTTCCAGTATCGATAACAGTGCTCTTATTAATTTTAACACAAGCAGCAGTTTTCATTACGACTTGCGCCAAAGTTAAAAGAGGCCCGCCATTATCTTTTTCCCTCTCAAAATACTTTCTTACGTTACACACCAAAACTAGCGCTTGACTTTTTAACGGAACACCTTGTACAATATTCCTTGTTCTCCGCCTGTCTTTCCTTCCTTCCGACAATGCACAAGTCATCTGTTTAGAAACTCTCGCAGAAACTAGGAAACACACACTAGTCACGTACTCCACCAATGACAATGAAGATCATACGTGTAATATAACTTAAACACAATAATTATCGAACCAATAAAATAATAATAAGACTAAACCATATTTTTAACTCACACAACGCACGCGCTAACCAGCCAACTCAAAGTTATCCAGGCCATTATATGCACGTGCAACTTGCAAACACAGACACGGCAACACCGTCCCGTTACCATGGTTACGCGTCTCTCGTCATTGGTTGATTTGAATGGTTGCATAGGACATGCTAAAGGCGTCATTTGTCAGGTCGGAAGTAGTTTTGGACACACCATAGTCTCCAGTTGCTTCCCACAGGATCTGTGGTAGTAAATTGAAATCTAATTATGAGAGAAACTATGATGTTGTAAGGAGATAAATCAATGACAGAGTTCCTTTAACATTTATTTAATTATAAATGGTCGGCTTTAAGACAATTCTCTTGTGTGGATATTCAGGTAATGGTTAGCTTATTTACGAAACATATTGTGGACAATTTAGTACATGTGTGAAACTACTGTTTCCTGTCATATAGGGCAAACTTAGCTAATTTCATGACACGGTTAATTTTGTGATTAATGACAAATGTCATTTTGTGGTACAGTATAAACGGTGGAGGATTTATTACAACCGGACAACGTTTTTGTGTTCCCAAAGTACAACGAATCGAATAGTTTCTTCTGATAGCCTACATCTATTACGTCACGTGGTTGCATACACAGGGTAGAATTCTGTAGTGCTCGTGAAAAGTGGCACAAGTCAATAATGTTTTTACAGGAGAAGGAAAAAAGCTGTCTTCACACTGGTTTATGTCCATTTGATTTTTTCTGTATGAATTATTGTAATGGGAGAATTAGGGTCTATGTCTCTTTTCCCAAGCGAGCAGATGTTCCGTAAGTTGTGAATAAATTAATAAAAAATGTTTGTGGAAACTGACTTATGCCACTTTTCCCAAGCACTGCAAAATTGTAAGCAGGTACGATGGTACGAATAGACTACGAAACATAGTACACTCTTAGACAAAAAAATGACCGGACTCTTGAAGCGAAAATTTGTTTAAGTTCCCTTCTCCTGTGCGCCTGATACACAAGACTAAAATCAGAGTAGTAAGGACGAAACCAGCGAGACCCAAGAACATACTCTTATGTCGGCAAACAACGGTTTGAACTGTGTATGTGTCATAGCTCCGTGGTAAAACTCTGACTTCCCACGCAGAATACTCGGGTTCGTATCCTCCGCCTTCGTATAACTATATATATATATATATATATCGTTTTATTTTTTCTCTAGCTGGAAACGAATGATACATTTATTAACGTGCACAGGAGTTTGGATTTGTTGAAAAATTAAACAAAAACGTTCAGTAATATCGGAGACTTCTTCCCAATTACCCTTGAATTAAAACAGATGCTCAGTTCTTGGATATTCACCCTTCTCCATAAGGAGTACTGTTCAGTTACTAAAAGTAGTAGTAGTAGTAGTAGTAGTAGTAGTAGTAGTAGTAGTAGTAGTAGTAGTAGTAGTAGTAGTAGTAGTAGTAGTAGCAATAATATTGAAACAACGAGAATAATACCCATAATAATATTCATAGTATTACAAACACGAGAATAATAATAATAATAATAATAATAATAATAATAATAATAATCATCATCATCATCATCATCATCATCATCATCATAATGTTAATAGTATTGCAAAAACGAGATGAATAATGTTAAAGACAAAACCAATGCGTTCCAGATATAGGCTACGCTCATAAATAGTGCCGTTACATATCTGCTTTGTAATAGCTCCGTGGTAACAGCCTTGTTTCTTGTGTAGGCGATTCAAGGTCGTGTACCCTGTAAGGACGTGAGATGTTTATTTCTATGTTGAGGTGTAATTTATTTAGAGACATCTGGAACTTCTGAAAACATAGTTCTGCGTATCAATCTGCTTCTTCAATTAAAGTAAATGCCCGTTTCTCTGGTTCTTCTCGCACTGTCATAAGGCGTCTGCGGGACGTAGCACGTTATCCAAGAGTGGCAGCAATGAAAGGATGCATCACTGATCACCACAGATTATTCCGCCTTGCATTTGCAGAGGAAAATGTTAATTTCGATTGGAATAAGGTAATATTTTCAGACGAAGTTACTTTTTCCTCTGACAATTACTGACGGCAAATAGTCTACCGTTCACGGGGATCCCGATACGATCCTACGCATGTGGCAACTCGCATTCGCAGTGGCCGTGTATCTGTTCCATGTTGGGGCTGGATGTCCAGTGACGGCCTGGGTGTTCTATGGCGGCTCGACTGAAATCTTAATGCCCAACAATACAAGGTCTTATTGGAAAATGTTATGCTTCCGGATATTTCAACAGTATAAACATCGTGTTCACACATGTGTCGAGGTCATGAGATGGTTTTCAGAGAGGCCATATATCAGACAAACAGAATGGCCTCCCTGATTACCAGATCTGAATGTCCTAGAAAATGTGTGGTCAGAGGTGAAGAAAACTGTTAACGCGATGATAAATACAACGCCACGTCGGCCAACCACAAAAGATGCACTCTGGAATATTATCGAGGATGCTTGAGATCGTGTATCTTCACTCCTGAGACGCCTGATCGCATCCATACCCCGTAGGATGCAGGCGGTTATAGATGCGGAGGGATTACATACCCGGTATTGAATTTGTCTTTTGATTTTTGTTTATTGGTCTCCGAGATCTATTTCTTTATTTTGTTTAATAAATAGAAAAGAATTATGTTTGCTTATTCCTATCCGAGAGGGATTTCTTTTACTTAAGGTTTATTTTTGTTTACTTTTATCCGAGAAGATTTCGTTTAGTCTCTTTAAATACAAGATACAAGGGAAAGGATTGCTATTATTATCTAACTTGCCCTTTGTAAATATTTAACTTTCTGTTAAATATTTCACAATACTGAATATTATCAGTATAAAAGAAGTAAAAAATGAGAATGAAAAAACAAAGTATAGACTGAGATTCGAACTCGAAACCTTTCGAACACAAGACCACAATGCTACCGACTACGCTATACAAGAAAGACGATGACTCTTCTCTTTAAGAAGCATGTTATATAATCATCATATAGTGGTTGCATTGGAGTGTTGAAAACATTTACGACAGAAGAAATTCGTACGCATGTGTATCATGCTCTGACGAATGCACCCGAAGTCTTCCGAATCGGACATAGAATCTGGAGCCTGGTCATTTTATTTTTGTCTAAGAGTGTACAATACAGACGCTCCGTCGTCAATGTTGTGTATGCAAAACACCAAGTTACGACTACATTGTGATCTGATTCTAATACTGAATATGTTGCAATTTCATTCAGACTTTTGTGTTAATAATATTTTAATTTATAAATTCATGTTGTATTATAATTGAATCGGGGATTGCAGAAACAGCACATGTCACTATGTATGGCGTATTGACATGTGCTGTTTCTGCAATCCCCAAATTCAATTCATTTTGATCTGTATTTTGTATATATTGTGTAAAATGTAGATACTGTTAATTTATGTATTGATTTTTGTTATTACAATTGTGTCTCTGTAACGTCTTGTGACGAAGGAAGAACATTTTCTTAGCTTAAACAAATTTTGCTGACAGTTAAGACCAGTTATGATAAAAGATATGCATTTCATAATCTCAGAATATATATGTGTTTACCATAACGGAGCTGATTTTGTTAAATGAATTAGTTGTATATATTGTGTTTATATAGTATATATAATTAATGTGTATCATGTTTACTATTATGTTTTTTGTTTTGGTTATTTAACGACGCTGTATCAACTACTAGGTTATTTAGCATCGATGAGATTGGTGATAGC
Organism: Periplaneta americana; assembly: GCF_040183065.1. Classification (NCBI taxonomy): domain Eukaryota; kingdom Metazoa; phylum Arthropoda; class Insecta; order Blattodea; family Blattidae; genus Periplaneta; species Periplaneta americana. Next base: position 98,560,138 of record NC_091130.1, read on the forward strand.
GACATGGTATTTGGCAAGATGATGCCGAGGATTCGCCGTAGATTACCTTCCATTTACATTACGGTTGGGGAAAACCTCGGAAAAAACCCAACCAGGTAATCAGCCTAAGCGGGGATCGAACCAGCGCCCGAACGCAACTTCAGATCGGAAGACAAGCGCCTTAACCGACTGAGCCACGCCGGTGGCCTCCTATTATGTTCTATAATATATATATATATATATAATATATATATTATATATTCTAGTTCAGTATTATCATCGATCTAATTACATTTCCTATCATATGTAGCACTAATATTTTGTAGAGCGCTAGTTTGGCATTGTGGTTAAAAAGTAGCTGGACAGGCCATTTCAATTTAGTAGCAATCCTACTTACAGTTGTCATGCTCCATTATTATTATTATTATTATTATTATTATTATTATTATTATTATTACTTTTGGTCTTACCACTAATTACGTGGGCTGTATTGAAAATTATTTAAAAGACAGACAATCCTATGTTAGACTTGGAAATTCTTATTCTGATCCTTATATTATTTTATGCGGAGTTCCACAGGGTTCCACTTTGGGGCCTCTACAATTTTTGTTATTTATAGATGACATCTGTAAAGGAATAAGTTCTAACTGCCTTTTATTTGCCGATGACCTTAAAATATTTCGCAAAATAAATAGTCTGGCAGATTGTATAACTTTGCAAAATGATATAAATGCTATTGAGCTATGGTCTGCTGATAATGAAATGAAAATTAATGAATCGAAAACTTTTCTCATTTCCTTCTCTAGAAAAACCACTTCTCTTAAATTTAATTACACCCTTAATAATATCAACATAATACGGAAAGACTTTATTAGAGACCTGGGAGTTCTACTCGATACCAAATTACATTTTCACAATCATGTCCAACATATTTATAATCATTCCATTAGAATGCTCGGACTTATAAGGTCTATAACTTATTCTTTTTCTACTCCAGCTGCTCTTGTAATTCTATACTATACATTAATCAGATCTAAGCTAGAATATGCACCTGTCGCCTGGAATTCTATTACTTCTACTGATTCGGGTAAATTGGAAATCATCCAAAGAAAATTTATGTCCCTATGTGCTTTTAGGTTTTTACCAAATTCATCTGTTTTCAATTATGAGCATACTTGTAAATATTTTAAATTTTCTAGCCTTTATTCTAGACGTCTTGAACTTGACTACTTATTCTTTTGTAAGGCCTTAAAGAGTGATATTGATTGTGAATCTTTCATAAGTAATAAATATCTACCTTCGGGCCCCTTCGAACGGTTTAAGATTTCAAAAAAATTTTTTATACCTATAAGCCTAAATCTCTCTCTCCAGTTGTCAGATGCATGAAAGCTGCCAATTTACATTATATTTATTCAGATCCGTTTACTGTATAGTTTGTTGTTTGGCTATTCTTATATTTAGCATATTCATTTCAACTTCATTCGTTTTTAGCTTTTCTGTATCATATATTTTTGTAATTATCTATTCATTTGGTCATTATTGTTTATTTGTATTGGTCTCTAATTTTAATAATAATTTGTATGCAGTGTTTGGCTATTCCTTGTACACTGTAAATCTTGTGCTAACTCTTATCTTGTGCTGAACTGTTATTGACCCCAGGCTGTTGTACAGCACAATAAATATAAGTAAATAAATAAATAAAAAATAAATAAATTATTCTCATTATTATTATTATTATTATTATTATTATTATTATTATTAGTCTTATGTACAGAACTAGGTTTTACCTTTCGTAGCATCCTAACGTAAGCATTTATGGTTAGAATTTGAATCCTGATACTCCAGGATATATTAACCGATAACTTTCCTAACTTGTTTTGAAACGAAAATACGCTGCCTGATTATAACATAGACTTTGTTCACTGCTCTCGTGCAGTGACGTGAAACCTACTTAAGAGTTGTAAGAGTGCTTGCGAGAGAATATACCATCCGATTTCTTTTGTTATAGAAGAGCTTTTTTGCTGTGTTTTGTAGTCCAAATAGTTTTGGATGGTACGTACTAACATTGTATACGTCTTGGTGTAAAATATATGCTTATCAATGCACTGATTATGCAACAGAGCCTTTACCTAGGCAGTTATTTTCTTAGCGTTTTTCTTATTCTACGAGGTCATCTTTTCTCTTTAAATTTTTTACATACTATAACAACAGAATCTGATGGAAGAAATATCGAATGCATGAAACGTAAAATATTTGTGTGTGTATTCAGGACATCTATGATATTATATGTATATGTCGTGCATGTTGCAGATGGCAGATAATCCCACGGTCAAATGTGGAAAGAAACACAATGTAAATGATATGAAAGCGTGTCTTAAACAAAGGGAAACTGCCACTGAGAAACCTCATCTTTTTCTTGGCAAGTTCGAGGAGAACCAGAAAGGAATCAAAGCAGCAGTCGATGAGAATGACATTTCTAGCCTCCCAAGTAAGTCAAAAAGAGAAAGACAGAGAAACAGCATTATCTTCAGGAGCCAACTTAGAGAACGACAATAATGGTGAAAAATGAATTCAGTGTGTCAGTTGTGATCAGTGGTTTTATGAAACATGTCAAGACCTTTCAAAATACCGAAAGAACTCTAATTGTTTGGGTTTTAGATATGCATCTGACTGAGGAATTTAAAATTTGACGGATTGTGCCTAAATATTTTGAATTTAAGGATTATCACGAAAATATTCTTGTACTATCACGAAATTATACCGATCCATTTAGAGTATGAATTTTGTTTCTATATTTGTATTGCTTCTTTGTAAGTATAGTATAAATTTATTTGAGGTAAAAATGATGATATGCAACTTCAATGGTTGAGCAGTATGGAATTTTTCCATAGCTAATTTTCAAAATTGTAACACAACGTTTCGAAGAGTGGATCTCTCTTCGTCATCAGGTCGTCCTCGAAACGTTGTGTTACAATATATATTCATATATGAAGCAGAAGATTGCCGACCAAGTTAGAATGAAGTTAACTCGAGATTAGCTGGTACTTAAGGTTTATAATACGAAGCAAAACGAAAAACTTGAGTTTAATTAAACTAAGGTTCAAACGACGTTTATAATACCGGCCCTTACAGAGTACCGATGAAGTTACACTGTACTGGAATATTATTGGTATTCCTTCTAGGAAAGAAAAGAAGACGATAGTGGATGATTGATCATACTATGCAGATAAAATAGCCGACGCTCGTGGGGAATCTTCATTAAAAAACCTCTTTGTACTACGATAACAGAAAGAATACCATAAAAACCTATAGAAGACCAATGCCGCGTACGTCAGTATGCTTGTCAGACTTAACCTCAAATAGTTTATAAATGTTCGACGAAAGAGTAATGGAAGGGAGAAAAATTCTCTCCGGCACCGGGATTTGAACCCGGGTTTTCAGCTCTACGTGCTGATGCTTTATCCACTAAGCCACACCGGATACTCACCCCGGCGTCGGACAGAATCGTCTCAGTTTAAGTTCCAACTCTTGGGTTCCCTCTAGTGGCCGTCCTCTGCACTACGTCATAGATGTCTATGAACGTAGGACTGAAGTCCACACATGTGCTGAGGTGCACTCGTTATGAGTGACTAGTTGGCCGGGATCCGACGGAATAAGCGCCGTCTTAAATCACGAAGTGATTTACGCATATCATATATATTATTTTAATGTACCGAAGTACATATGATATTTCCATGCAGATATTCTGGGTCATCATACGATGAAAGAGTAATGGAACGGTGAAAAACTCTCGCCTGCGCCGGTGTGGCTTAGCGGATAAAACATCAGCACGTAGAGCTGAAAACCCGGGTTCAAATCCCGGCGCCGGAGAGAATTTTTCTCCGTTCCATTACTCTTTCATCGTATGATGACGCAGAATATCTGCATGGAAATATCATATGCACTTCGGTACATTAGAATATTATAAATGTTCGCCACCAACGTTATACTCCCAAATACATTGCAGCCAGACTAAACCTATATGACCACCCGGTACTTAACGGCATACACAATCAGCTGACTAATGAATTGTAATATTAGTGTGCGTATTTTATAAGTTGTGTAGGATGTTCATGGAACAGAATTCACTGAAATAATAAAATTATTTTTATGAGTCTAGTAATATTAGGTAATATTATTAGTGTGTCCATCAAACAGACATCAGTATTTCATAGCAAGTTAAATGTTATTAGGAGACTGTCTATCACGCACAATATAATGCGCAATAGGCTTAGAAGAGATATATGGACGCCTCCAAAATATTTCATCGTTTTGAGTACAGGTACCTACTATCAGAGGAAAAATGTAGTAACAAAGAGGTTCAAGAAAATGTTTTCAAAAGCGAAAAAGAAATTGTTTATCTTTTCAAATAATCTTGAAATTCAAACCCTAATACATATATATTTTTGCACTTTGTCATCTTTTTGTTGCATATTGTACACGACTTTCAATTTTTCGAAATACGTTTAGGGATATAAAGCCTAATTCTGAAGGTTAGGGCTGTCTGCTTCTAAAGCCTGAATTTGTTTCAAAACTTCCTGAAAAATTACATATTTTGTAGAAAAAAATTAATTACTCCAAAGTGAGTTGAATGAGTATATTTTGGAATGAAGTATTATTGCCAGTCATTCTTCCACATCCCAATAATCTGCGACTTCACGTCCACACTTACTGAATTTCGATCTATTTCCATTTTATTCAAGGAAGAAATCCAACCTTTACATACTTGTAGCAAACTCCACAGTTGATTACTAAAAATGGATAGAATAAGCTGATTGACCAATGTTACAAATTCCCAATGTTATGATGTAAATGGCAGTGGCAGAATCGGGTCCATTTGCCGCGAATTTCAAACTCAGGAGAATTTTACAAAATGGCAATTTTTTCTAAAGAAAAGACAAACATTCTGGATCACAATGCCTGCACAAACTGTCACAAATTAAAAAAAAACATAATTGCATAAGAAATCTTTCACATTTGTGTAACTCTATCCTAAAATTCACAGATCTAAGTCAACCCAATCTGGAATAATTAATTTGTTTCCTACTAAATACAGTATGTAATTTTTCAGTAAGTTTCATAACAGGGAAATTGTTATATAATCCACAATTTGAAAGCTAGACAGATTAGGTTTGCAGTAAAAACTTCATTTTTCAGAGACATTTGGTCCCTGTATAAATATCAGGAAGTTTCACATAATTATAAGTACAGGATGAAACATCGCTTATGGAGGGGTGTCCTTAAATTTTTGTTAGAGTTTGTATTGTTTCTTATTAACGAAATGAAGAGGGGGAGGTGAGGCGGCAGAGGAAAGACGTTATGATATGAATGCATATCAAGGGTTCAGAGCCATAGTGGGCCAAGCGCCATTTATTAAAAACGGAGAAAGCAAGGGTTAAAGTTAAGTGAATATCAGTTTAATGAAGATTGACATATCATTGAGTTTGAATGTGTATACCATATATTACTTGCTGTATGTTTCCATTGAATTACGGTGATAAATTCATATTAACCCTTATTTTCTACGGTTTTAGTAAATGGCGCTTGGCCCACTATGGTTCTGAACTCTTCATGTGACTCAGTAGCGATACTATTCATTAAAATGGCAGACTTCATCTATTTCCGGTGCTTAGGAAGTGAGAATTTAAGCTATTTATTGCAATTGTTACTAGATTAAGCAATTACTTATGTAGTTAATCTATTAAAATAATAATTAATATCTTTAGCCACCGGCAAACGTCAGTCGGTTAAGACGCTTGCCTGCCGACCAGAGTTCCGCTATGGCGCAGGTTCGATTCCTGCTTGGGTTGATTACCTGGTTAGGTTTTTTCCGAGGTTTTCCCCAACTGTAATGGGAATCTCAGGTAATCTGTCCACGGCATCTCGCCAAATACCATATCGCTATAACCAATCCCATCGACGCTAAATAACCTAGTAGTTGACACTGCGTCGTTAAATAACAACTAAAAAAAATAAAATTGTAGTCCCTTCGATTTTATTTCCGGCAGCCAATCACGTTGCAGGTCGGGTACATTTAAACGTGTGCGTCTTGTCATTCGCTGCTGATGATGTTATGCACCTCTTAATGCTCGATAAATACTTAATATAATCGTCCGCTAATTTGGTTCTTTCGTTGGCGTTCGCAGAAAGCACACGAGGACGTTATTTGCCGCTCAATTATTTGCTCAATTACAATGCGTTTGATTTATTATCATAGGAGCTACGACATGATAATGTTTAACAGTGCGGCAAATAGATTCCTCGTCTGGTAGCTTGACAACGAAACAACAAAAATAGCGAACGATACAGTCTACCTAGACTTTATAGAGCCTTCACTTCTTAAGGCTTAAGCAAAGAGGAAGAGTAACGCCGGAAATAACAGCGACGTGACTGTAGTACCTTTAATTTCCACACGCATTGTTACTAATGTTTTCTGCATGAGTAATAACCTGGCTACTGTTCTCCAACCAGGAGACAACCGTGAAAGGAATGTGCTTACTATTGCGTCATCTATTGAAGCGAAGTAGATAGATAATATTATCGTTATAACGTCCGTTTAAAAACCTTGCGCTCTCCTGCATATGTTATTTCCTGTCTGGAGGGATTAAAAGACCAGGAGATTAACAGTGCTCTAATTTTGTAACTGGGGTAGTATAAATGTGTGTGTAACAATGTTATCATTTGTGCTGTGAGAGCGAGCCATTAGAGATACGAGTACCCACGTGTCTGACTTTGTGACATCTTGTGACATCAACATTCATTCACAGCATTACCCCGCTGCGTTTCATTCCGCAAAGACTTTCTCGTGGTTGGAGCACAGTACTGGGATGTTTATCTGAGCGATGTTTATAATAATCAACAGTGACAGTCAAGAAGGTCACATTCCAACCGCTCGTCTTCTCCCAAGTAAAAGACAGTAGCTAAACTGATAAGAGGTGGTCACAGGCTGAAGTTCTGCCAGCTACCGCAGAGGTTAACACAAGTATAGTGATTCGTTAATGTTTTTATGGAGCTTGTACTTTTTACGTTATATGTTAGGAAGAAGGCGAATAGGGGAGTGCTTACAAGTAGCTTCGGAGTACAGTACGATTATTTAGACCTGACAGTCGCCGACATTGTGCGCCTGGGTCAGGCGAGTCCATTAAGTTACGCCTAGGGGTATTCATGTTAGTCAGTCGCTTGTACTCAGAGCGATTGGATGTCCGCATGCGGTAGAGCGTTGTGTTTTCATTACAGTTCAGCTGTACTGTATTTCTTTGCTGATGGCTCGCTCGTATCTCTACACCGTAGCTCTCCCCACTAGCCTATTCCTATTACTTCCCTTCTTTCGCGTAGCTGAACTGTCAGGACTAAATAATCGGTCTGTAGGTAACAGCTTTCATCCATTCCATTTACATTTTTCATAGGGTCGGTGAGGTGAGTCCCGTACAATATGACTGTCTGACAGAACTGTTTCGTATAGTTAATTTCAAAATATGTTTAAGTTTTAAATCCTTATCTGTTTTGGATTATGCGTGTACAGTTTTCTGATTGTGTAAATCATTGTGTAAAACTTACTTATTTGAGCAGTAATTAGTTTATCCTCCGATCAGGATAAGAGGTTAAAGATACTATTAGTAGGCGACTATAAAACTCACCAATATAGTAAGCTAAAGAATTGCTTAACATACAGGACAAATTTGCAGTAAAATTTATAAATACACCATTATTATAAAACTTAGCAATTCGATAAGCTAAATAAAACCTACTTCATGAGGAAAAACTAGCATATGTACCTGTAATTTTCATACATTTTGAAGAAATTTACAAAAATCAATAGGCTAATGAAATGCTTATATGAGTAAAATTTTCAGTTAAATTGATAATTATGTCAGTAGGCCTACAATTATTTATTAGGTACACATACAACTTGGCAAATCAATAATAAAGAAACTACTTAAGGGTACCCATGAGTGGAATTAGGAAATTCTAAACTATAAAAGCTATATATTTCAAATTTGTGCAATAGCTGTACACCAGACCATTCCAAGTGGGCAGCCCCTGCCCGTGATGGCTCGTGGCTGCCCTGGGTGCGTCGTTCGAGCCGTGCCAATCCCCGGAGAGAGACAGCGAGTGAGTGAAAGAGACGGAATAACGATCGCTGAGAGGGTTGTATGCGTGCAAGGGGCAGAATGAGCCAGTGAGGTACATAATACAAGGACATCATTTTATTTTTACTTCAATTTTTATTGTACCTGAGTTTTTGAATGTACTTCACTCCCACCCCTTCTACTAATGAAGTTCCAACTTCCTCCATACAGAACCAAGGTCGCATGTAAACACTACTGAGTTAGTAAATATAGTACGTTCCAGAAATATGTTCGCGTTTTCTAGTGACGAAAGACCTTTCAATATTGAATCACATTTTCGCACAGGTACTGTCGTCCGTTTGCCTACGTCGCATCCCGATTTCCCCCACCTGCTTCTGCTCGCCCCTCTGTAAGAGCTGGGCTGTCTTAGCTCCTTTCTGAAAACATTAATTTCTGTTAGAAATTGGACGTTTACGTAATATTAAACAACTGTTTAAAATAACTTAAATAAAAGGGCCTCGTTAAGTAATTAACTGTCACGTGATTTCCCCCGTTTCTACGATCCTGCGGCATAACCACATGGACGGACAGTAGATAACATGTCTGAGTAATTTTATCTATGCGGGTAGGGCAGACGTGAAGATTGAATTTACACTACGTAAGGCACTCTTTTATAGAATAGGTACAGAATTATTTCACATGAGTTACTAGTACGAAGGACGAAACTGGTATTTGGAAACAGATGCAATAGTCTATAGTGCGATAATATCCACAAAAGAACTGAAGCCTGTATCGAAATGAACGGCCATCATTTTCAAAAATGTGTTTAAATATCCATATTATGATTATTTTTCAATTTAACTTCATTCTCTATATTGTACGCTAATGTGCTGTAGACAGTATAATATACACTGCATAATGAATACATTCGCATGGATTACTCTGTTCGTGAGTAAAAACACTTATTCTTAATACAGTACTGTATTTTGATTAAACAAAAACCTAATGAAAATTATCGAACACAAAATCGCGATATTTCCTAGTTTGCGTAAATGGATGAACTACTTTTCTACCCTCCTATACCTAGTAAAGTGATTTGTTTGTGTTTTACTCCAGTATCATCGAACTAAAGTCGTGGAAGGGGGTAGCAAACGGTGTTTCCGGTTCTCTAAAGGTATAGCCAGGTTAATATTAAAAAATGTTAGTAAAAATAAAATGATGTCCCTGTATATGGATGGCACATTTTATGACACATAGGAAGAATTCAAGAATTACAATTGGCCATTACAAAATAATACAACAAAAAATTGTCAATTTTTTTCTCTAGTTTAGAAGACAATAATGACATTTCTTTGATTTCTTTCCCTTTCAGCTACATCAGGGAATATTGTTTGAGAAGAATGAATGCGTAACACTGCATCCAACGCAACATCGAACAAACATGATATAGTTTTACTCTTACTCAGGTTCATGACTGAGAATATGTGTTCGCGAAGTTATATACAGGCAAACATAACAATTAAACTGTATGTCATTGCGTGGATAAACGGAAAGTCTTTTCCTTCCTGGTTCTTATAAAACGTAAAGAAGCCGCCTCGAATATTGTAATATTTATCTTTCAATATTGTGTGACACTGAAGCCTTATCAATTCTCTTTGGAATTTGACTGGAGCCTGCTTAACATTTTCAGAAAAGGGCGTCATAAAAATGTTCACAAAGTTCCTACACGCGGTGACGGATTATTTGTGGAGAGAGACTAATTGACTCAAATAACATCACCAGGAAGGGACACAATATATCTGAAGTTGAAATCATGCACTCTTTTGCAAGCATTTCTTCCGTAATAGGCTGGCCACTTTTGGCGAAATTTAGGACAACAATATAGCTTGCATGGGCAGCTTTTTCGGAACTTGGCTCAATATGCTGCGAAAGAAAGGGAAAATTAATTTTTTTATGACTTCGTCACTATAAAAAAAATACATACATAGTTAAACGGACAGCAAATCCTTTAAAAGTTTAATAACGTTTTTATAATAATTTCCATACATTGTTGACAATTGTTCAAAATAAACTTACTATAACCCAACCATTAATTTAATCATATTGCCCTTAGAGTGCTTAATTAGTTGAAATGATATTTACCTCGTCGTAATTAGACTGCATTTCAACCTTTAGTTTCGTTATTAATGCCTTCCTCTCTTCGCCGATAATATATGCGTGGGTATCAGAATGATTAACTTTATAGTGACGCTTAATGTTGTACGTATTTGTCTGTACATTGATATGATATATTAAACATTGAACATTGTTGTCGTCAGATTAGGCAAGATACAAGCCCTCCCAAGAGCAGTTAAATTCTGAACCGACTGTCGACGCAGTTCTCTTCGTTCTAATTCAAAACAATTAAGCACAAACGATAGTACACCATATGGATGAATGAGTGACTGATGAAACGCATAATCCAGCAATGTCTGCAGAATATCATCGAACAGACGAGAGGAGTTGATGATCGCATGCATTCGTACACCACCACAGCCGCAGCGACAGAGAGGAGTGGGGGTCCGCCCAGGGCAGACACAGGGCAGCGTCCGGGCGCCCTAGCCCTCAAACGCTGTGTTGGAATAGTCTGCTGTACATTAATATAATTAAGAACTCACAATAATTTGTCCTTGTAGCTCTCATGGTTCACAGGTTATGTCCAAGTCTAAATATTTTGGGGGGCGAGTAACTAAAAAATTTCCTTGCGTAACAATTTTCTCTTTTTTGGTACCATAATCTATGAATAGGCTCACCATACATATATTATACTTCTTTAAATAGCCCTGGTTTTCAATTTAGATCCATTAGATAAAATTCTAGAATATTTTTAATATTGTATAGTTTTCTTCTTAAAAATAAAAAAAAATATTGAAGTTCTATTCACCATAAAACCCACGGCTGTTTTTATTCACTACATAGCTACTTTCGAACTTAAATATCAAGTTTAAACTGTCAATCACAAAATCTGCTTCGCAAGGATCATTTTACAGGAATGAAAATGATGAAAATTTACAGTGTGAGGAAACGCCAATGAAAGATTTGAATACATTGCTCATATTAACATCCAGTGAACCTATGGGAACATCTAACAATCAAAGTAGCGCGGTACATTGAAACAGAAGTAAATGAAAATGCAAATAAATCCGAATTGCTCAGTACAGTTCAAAATTGAGCGTGTCCCAGTTGGAATTTAAAGCATCACAGGACTTCTAAAATTGGACATCATAAATGTCAGTACCGTACCGGTGTTGCTATGTTTTTAATACAGGGAGGTAATGTCAAAAAACGAAACTGTGATTTTTCAGAGATTTTCTTCAAAATTCAATCATGGGTACCCTTAAAAGGAGAAAATTTTGAGGAAACTTATAGTTATATCAGTAAAATTTGGTATAAAATTTAGCAAAATAAGTAAGATAAACAAATTGTTAAGGGGAAAATATTTAGAAAATCTTTCAATGCTATATTCTTCTCTTGTTGGTACTTCGTTCGTTACTGGTACATCAGAGAGTGGTCTGCAATTTTAGGATAATCGCTTTTCTTAAGATTTCTACCGGGATTGTGGAAAGACTACGACGGAGTAACAATAAGAGAATAAAGAATGCTGAAGAAACTAATTAGATCGTTGAAATAGGAAGACGTTTAATTACGTATGAAAATCTTAGCCAGAACCATATATTATATCATCTGTCTAGAGCTACAAGATATAGCGTAGCCCGAGTATATAGTTTATCTTAAGATTTGTTTAAGTAAAGGGCTTTTGTCAAGATCAAACAGTTATGAATATCATCGAAATGCCACTCTCGCCACACATTGGGTTTATGAACAACCGCTGGTTCTCTCTCTTTTTCTAATCCTTCGACAATCGGTATGACATTTCATTTCCGACATAACCAGCTTCAGTTATCGACTTGGTTTCGTCTTGTGAACAGGTCACTCACCGCTAGAGACGTTGCCGCTTTCCTACATCCCATATTCTTTCCTCTTTTTACATCTTACTCCATTCAAATTCAAAAATGCTTACATATTTTTCCAAATTTCAATTCTACTTAATCCATGAGAGCCTTGTAGTATCGCCTTAAACCTTTAAGGGGCTGGGTAATTGTGATTAGGGGCAAAAATCCGATTTTTTATTTTGTGTTCAAAAAGAACATTACTTCCTATTTAAAAAACTATACTGGGGGTATCTCTGTAGATAAGCCCTTAAATCGCTCTTTAAATTTGGCAGTGAATGTAATTCACAAATATCATTTTAATGCAGTTTTCCGTATGTTGATATTTTTTCAAATTTAAGTGTATTTTTCTCTGAAACTGCTGTATCTAGTTACATGAAAATTTTACAGTGTTTTCTGCTACCTGCGTTCTACAAAGCATAACCTACCAACAACTTTATGGCTATCACACACATAACACGGGGAAAAATATATATGTCTTGAAAAAATGGCAAAAATTATGAATTAGAATTTAATACTTTTTCTGTTTCAATACGTATGAAACATTTAGAATTTACAATATACAGTACATCACTTGATAACTTGATACTTGAAATACAAGATATATGAGTGGAGGTTGTAGCAAGTACAGTAGAGCATCGATTATCCGAATACCGATCAACCGAAACATCGGTTAACCGAAAGCATTCCAGTCGGAAAATTTGAATTTGCGCGCGCCATGTAAAAGTTTTTCTAGCGTTGTTCGCGAGACTTAGCGGCAAAAAAGTCTTGGCTGTGAAGCAAAAAAAACAGTTATGACTTATTTTCCTACACTGTAGGCCTACTTTAATGGCCGTTTTGAACTTGTCAAACTAGGCTAGTCAGTTTTCTGTGTTATTTTATAACACGTGTGTTACAAAATATATACTCTATGTACAGTTTTGTGTTTAATATCGGTGTTTCTTTGTTTCATACTGCTCCTATATCACCGGCACAATTTGTTTTCGTAAATAATCCGTTATCCAAAAAATCAACTATCCGAACACCCCCCCGTCCCCAATTGTTTCGGATAATCGAGCTCTACTGTAATGCACACCTGAAGATTGAAGTACATTTAACAAAGTAGGAAAACAGGTTATCAGTTAGGGCATTTCTTTTGCACTTGGAGTAAAAAAAAACTAATTGGTTGTCTTCAGTACCACTTAATTCCGAATGATATATTGTATAACCATGTACATATATTCTACTCTGAACACTAAAAGCCTAGAAATATTGAACTTAACTTTTATACTGAAATTTTTTAATCGCATAGGCATCCCTATGTGGTCGTCAGCACTCGCTGAAATGGGTATTGGGTAAAAAGAGCAGGGAAGCCTGCACGTCCGTGCATGCTTCGAAGGCGGGAGAGGGAGGAATCTGGCCTTAGCTGATGCGGACGATCAGTGGATACTAGAGTACTAAGTACAGTACTAGACACTTGTGGGTGGTTTGTGTACGTACGCGATGGCAGAAAGTTCAAATAGTGATTTACGTAGATCTTCCACCCCTACGTTGTTTAAACCTTCATGGGAGGAGGCATTTCTTTTACAGAGTTTTAAAATGTGGCAAGATGTTTAATTTACAGTAAAATACTCAATGTTATAAGAAAATATAATCTGCAGCATCACTATGACAACTGTCATGCTAATGAATACGACAAATTAAAAGACGACGAAAGAATCGAAATGGTGGAGCAGTTAAAAAACACCAATATAAGACAGGCATTATTATTATTATTATTATTATTATTATTATTATTATTATTATTATTATTATTTCAATACTGATGTGCAGTTAGAGAACGTTTCTCTAGGCCCGCAGAATACTGCATCGGACATCGTGTCTTGAACGAGATAGTTTCGTCTCGGACCGTCTGATACTGGACAAGACTGTTTCGGTCTTTCTAGAACTGTCAACAGTTTCGGAAAGAGTTTCGCCACGACGTACGTAGTTTGTTTTCCATACATTGCTATTCTCAATTGTGACCGATACCAACCGACGACAAAATCGTAGCAATGATCGATTATTTTATGCGTTTAAAAGAAGAAAATCACATAAACAGAAGTTTAAGTACATAAATTTCTCTCAAAACTTCTTTCCGTACTTTATAGCGATCTTGTCCGCTAGTGACCTCTGTGAGCAATAAATTAAAACTCGGTGATCACATGAATTTACATATCAAAAAAACCAATAAAACATTTTGCTCAAAAGAGGCTTTTCCTCTGAAGTGTCCTTCTTACACCCAGCCCTTCAGTTACATTTATTAACTTATAATTTTCAAATAATATCTTATTTTTAGAAAAATAACAAATAAAAATATCATATTAATTTTTATTTTAATAGTCGGCTTTGACTAACATAATATTATGTGATTTAATTGTATATTAAAATAATAATTACAATTGAATTGACTTGGAGGGAAGGAGTGGAAGTGGGAATCAGGAAGGGAGTGGATTAATTTTTCCTAGGATAGGGACCGAAGGAGGGGAACTTCAGGTGACATCACAAGTCGATACCGTCCGAGACGGTCCGTGGTTGACCGGGAAGAATTTCCATGCAGTATGCTGCCGGGCTTACTCACTTTAGCGTTCTTGAGAATTTTTTAGTACTTTGTGTTATTCACAGGAAGACGTTCATGAAGATGATGTCAGTGTTCGAGTTAGTTACAAAACTGCTCTCCGTCTTGGAAGAAAACTCCGACCATTCACAGATGGTGATTTGTTGGAAGAATGTATAATAAACGCTGCCGAAGAATTCTGTCCTGAGCAGCTACCTACCTTTAGAATAATATATTTCCATAGAATTTAGTTCCGAGAAATTATTTACTCACATTCCAGTGAAATATCAGGATTTGTGGCTTGTCTCCTCCTTTGATTCGAGTCCACAATTTCAGAGGTGACTTTTTTTAAAGTTATTTGACATTGAAATCCTGAGTAATTATTAACTATGTAAAATATGCTTACTTAAATACCCATGTGAACATTGGGTGCTTCATTACACTATTAGTACTATTGAATTCCACTGAGTTACGTAATTTATGGTACGAGCGAAAAGCCGCCACTGAAATATTGCTTACCCGTCCGCTCCCATGAATGCACTAGAGGACTAGCGGGTAAGAGATGCTAGCACGAGCGTGCACTCCACTGATGACTGCTGCCTTAAGGCATAAGGATGGATTATAAAAAGTCGACTGTACGTCGAGACGAGTAATAATCCTTGAAAGAATGAAGGGATAAGGATTCATGAACAGTTTCTTTCAACATTCCTCCATCGCTGAAATTCAGTCCTGATTCCTATGAAACGAATCCTAAGATCTTAGCCTTCAATACAGAAATTACTCCCTTCGTCAGCTGACCATGCCTAATTAAAACGAATTTTATTAATAATTTTATTAATAATTAATTAAATAATTAATTATTTTATTCATTTCTGAATAGTGCAACCTCCTATTCGCTGCATGTCGCACATCCCAATCCTCGAGCATTTGAATATACCATTAATATAATTTATATCTTCCAATCTCAGTTTGCTCAGTCGCAATTCCTCAGACTAATCCAGTTTCGTTGTGTCAATGTGTCAACTCCCGTGTCTTCCCGTTTACGGTCGGCCTTCGTTAGTCTCAGTTCGAGAGTCGATATCAGAAGTTTCCTCCACTTATCTGCTTAACCATTGTTAGTTACTAAACTCCTACTGAGAGTATACAGCAGTGGCCGTCAGTACTCGCTGAAGTGGGTAACGGGTAAGAAGTGTATCGCAATATGCACCGTCGTGCAGAAGAGAGAGGGAGGAAGCCTACCCGCCAGCAGCCACGGAAGCACGTTAGTGAAAAGTCTTATCCGTGGGTAAAAGACGCTAGCCCGAGAGTGCACAGTGCTGATGATCGCTGTCTACGGCAGAAGTGTCATCTCATCTCCGCCGTAACGACTTCTATCATATTCAAAATTTCACTCTCGTATTTCCGTTTCCTCTAGCATGCTTTTACTTACTTACAAATATCTTTTAAGAAACCCTGAGGTCCATTGCCGCCCTCAAATAAGCCCTCCTTCGGTCCCTATCCTGGGAAAAATTAATCCACTCCCTTCCTGATTCCCACTCCCACTCCTTCCCTCCAAGTCAATTCAATTGTAATTATTATTTTAATATACAATTGAATCACATAATATTATGTTAGTCAAAGCCGACTATTAAAATCAAAATTAATATGATATTTTTATTTGTTATCTTTCTAAAAGTAAGATATTATTTGAAAATTATAAGTTGATAAATGTAACTGAGGGGCTGGGTGTAAGAAGGACACTTCAGAGGAAAAGCCTCTTTTGAGCAAAATGTTTTATTGGGTTTTTTGATATGTAAATTCATGTGATCACCGAGTTTTAATTTATTGCGCACAGAGTTCAGGAGTAGTCAAAATGTAAAAGCGTGCGTAGACCACATTTTCTGACTACATTTTCTGTTCTTTTTTTATCTCTCCTGAAATCGAGTGTACACTGGAATTTCCTGCTGTGAAGTATTTGCTTGAGATTACGCCATAATTGTCTGTGTGAACGAAACATGAGTGAGACTATGCGATTTGCAGCTTCTATGGACAGTGAGGGAGGCTTGTTAAAAAGAGGATTAATTATTTACAATTGCGCTATCAATCTATTGGACATCTATCCATACCCGTCTACCAAGCAAAATGTGCCTATGCAAAGCATACTTACCAAAAGCCTCAACTAACAAAATCTCACCTACTCGACCTTGCGGAAACTCGCTATCTATCTTGGCCTATATACTAGAGATGAACAAATCTAACGCCGCTCTCGCTCGCTGTGTTCGCTGCATTTGTCTTTCAAGTTTCGGCTCGTCATTCTCGTGCACTTCGAGTCTCACTCGTCATTCTGAAAATAGCTTTTGGTCGGCGTGGAAAGATTTCGAAAATTTGAATAACATACATCATTGAAATAAATAACATAAATGTTTAAATGAGACAAAAAGACAAAACAGAACAATATCTTAGTTATCAAAATGTTCTGGTTCTATTATATGATATTACCTATGGTTATTTAAATAGGAAAAAACAATTCTCAAATAAATTGGCATTTCCAAGAAACATAAAAAAACATTAATATCATTTTACTTGATATTGCACACTTGATCTTAAACATATGAAAACAAAATTCCTAGCGTTTTAATTAAATAAATTAAATAAAGACTGGGGAATGGATTATTATACATTGAATGGTAGAGATGTTTCAAATAGGCTACTTTATTGTTTATATATATGTAACAGTTGCCAAAGTAGGTAAAGTTCAGTCAGATATAAACAACTGCTAACTTCGGGAGATGATCAATATCGAGTCTCGGAAGACTCACAACCAGTCTTTACGTCAAGGACGCGACGTAATAGAACAATGTCGTACGGGTTTTCGGCTTTCTCTTGCCGATCGTTCTTCATCTCTACCAAAAACGTACACGCAATACATGGAATCCAACTTCTCCCTCGGCCATCATTTTCAGGGAAAATATTCACCTTTATTTCTTTGCGAAATTGGCGTCGACGCTCAAATTTTTGTTTTGTTACGGTACGTAATACTTGACTAATTGCATCATACCATTCTTAGGTAGTGCAATTTCAAATAATTACCAAATTTTTATTTTGTCATTACGTATTAAAAGATAAAATTATTATTTTTTTGCATTATTTCACAACAGTTCATGTTTGTTAGTTTTAAAGTTTTCTATGCAAGACGCACACTTACAAGGTCTTATATTTTCCTTGTTTTCAATATTTTCTTTTTATTTGAGTTACAAAATATTTTATAGGCATTTACTAAATACAGTTAGCTACATTCAATATGGCATAAGCCTCGTTATTGTATAGGATAATTAAATAAAATTCGTATGGTTTGAATCTTCAACTTGAATCTTCTCAAAACTTGCATTTTGGAGAAGTTTCCTTCTTGCATCCAGACCCGCAATTTGTATATTATTGTAAAGTTCCTTCTGAAAGATGAGTCAGTCCTAAGACGTTAAGATAACACTACTCAACATGAAGCTTACCTCCGTGAAGACAATACATGTTTTAGTCCATTTTCACGCGTAGATTCTAAAAACAATGCTTAAAATATCACATCACGTCACAATTTTTAGGTAATTTTAGATATCCTACATCGAAAACGAGTTCGCGTGCAAACTGGTAACACGCGTGTCATGTGTTGGCTACCCTTGTCCTTACAGATATAAAACTACATTTGTGAATTAATCTTAATCTATCATGAATACATCATTATACCATAAGAATTAATCTAACATAATATTTTATCTGAAACCGCGTATGTGAGATTCTAAATGTGTTTATATCTTTTTAACCTGACGTGGTAGGAGATTTCTATGGCTATTTTCAAAATCAGCGCAACGTTTTCGTTAAGAATCACCTATTTTTTTAATGTGGAGGTAAGACAATATTTTTTTGTTGCTGCGTAGTGTAATAGTTGCAATTCTTGCTTGTATGAAGTGGCCATTTTCAAACACGGATGATACCACTCATAGATGTTGAAGAAAAGGAGAGGTAATGCAATAAAATTAGAAAAGTTCATGCACAAGAGAAGATGAAATCGTATTTTTTTTAATCGAAGATTAAACTTTTACAAATTATTGGATTATAAAAATATGACTTACTACAATACGTAAAAGTTATATCCGTCAAAGACAACTGTCAATGTCCAGGAAATATTTGATAGAACACATGAGGAAGAGGATAAAATAATACATAACTCCAAATTAAAACCAAATTGGAGAGGAGAAATAGTAAAAGCTCTCGAGAATTCCAGAAGTCTACAAATAATCGGTCGCGACAGGAACATGTTGATGGTGGTATTATTATTATTATTATTGTTATTATTATTGTTATTATTATTATTATTATTATTATTATTACTAGCCGTACCCGTGCGCTCCGCTGCACCCGTTAGAAGTAAATATAAAGTAATTACATAATTAAAATAGGACATTTGATCCAGGGAAGATTCGTGTTTGATAGAAGGATAAATCGTTTAATATGTTACTTAATTTAAATTGTATTTAAATAATTAAAATGCGATCATTTTAGTCCAGAGACCACTCATTTGGTGCAATGACAATTCCTTTAACATGTTTTTTAATTTTTATTACATGCATCCATACTTTAATGAAGACTGACATATCATTTAGATTTAATGTGTATACTTTATTTTACTTGCTATATGTTTTCATTGAATTATGATAATAACTTAATTTTAACCCTTGTTTTCTACGTATTCAGTAAATGGCGCTTGGGCCAATATGGTTCTGAACCCTTCAAATAACTTAAATAACTTAAATTATATTATATTATATTATATTATATTATATTATATTATATAAAAATGTGTTGATAACGGATGTACACCGATAAGTAAGTTTTTAATTTGTTATTGGGGCTCTTGAATCTCAGGAGTAACAAATTTTATTTTACAACAGCGCAACATAATCTGCTTGGCTCATTACCCAATTTTTTGCATTGAATTTAATGCATATGTATTTTATGTATTTTAACACGATCCAATTGAGCATTGTTAAAATTTGGATTATAAAATAATGGAATTCTAAGCTAACATATTATTACTGCATACTAAATCAATACACTCTTGTAGTTCGTTAATTCTCTGAGATAAACATTATTTTAAGAAATACAGGAAACGAATACACAGAATAGCCTATCAAGTTGTTTGTGCATAAGAAGCTATTTCAATCTTACCTGTCCTCAATTCACTCCGAAGTTACCGTAATAACATTATAGCATTATGTCCATATAGAGAAACTACACTTTCCAATGGTGAAATAATAATTAATTACACAAATCGGTTAATTTAGCTTCCGATATTACTTCATACAAACACAGAAATATTCTCTGTAGGCTATGATTCATAGCTTTCGATTGTTGTTGACCAAGGCCCCTTATAGACGAATTCATTTGTTTATTTCATTACACCGCCTTAGATGGCAGTTATTTTAATTTTGAAACTCATTTATCTCATTAAATATCAGTCCTATCAAAATTTTTCAAAGAATAACACTTATCGGAAATGATTTGTAAAGAAATTTGTGTTATGTAACATTTTTCACAAAAATCAATAATTAGCGAGATATTTAGATTTATTTAATTCAGACCCCCTTATAACCCCCCTTTTAAATAGTGTATTTTGAATGTCATATAGCCTAAAATCTAAGTTACAACGAACTTAATTTATATTCCAATTTTCATCGAAATCGGTTCAGCCATTATCGCCTGAAAAGGTAACAAACATACATACAGACAGACAAACAGACAGACAGACAGACATACAAACAAACAAAAATTTCAAGAAAGCGATTTTCAGTTTCAGGGTGGTTAATTATATATGTTAGGACCAATTATTTTTGGAAAATCGAAAAGTACCAGAAAAATTTCGGCTACAGATTTATTATTACTAATAGATTAAGATTACTAGAATGACGGTAAATTTACTATATATTAGAGCATTGATTATTTATCCGAAACAATTGGGGATGGGGGTGTTCGGATAATTGATTTTTCGGATAACCGATCATTTACGAAAACAAATTGTACCGGTGTCACAGAAGTAGTAAGAAACAAAGAAAGACTGATATTAAACACAAATCTGTACATACAGTATATATTTTGTGCGAGATCGTGCGTATTTGCTTGGTTTCCGCACAAAACCAACCCGCGGTAAGTCTAAAATTCCACATTCAGTATTCCCAACCGAACACACATAACAATTTCCCTCTTCTTACCCCTTAAGTGACATATTGATTTTACTGCTTTAGGCTTTTAACATATTATTTTTAGAGACGTTCAATATAGTAATAATTATAAATTGGAAACTTACCACTGCAATTTCACCTAAATTGCACTGTTAATTATTGTTTTTAAATATTTGCAAAAATTAAGTAAACTCTACAACTCCGCTAAAGTTACTTCATTTCGTGATGCATGTAACATTAAGGAAGCCGTTTCTTTTAAGTTCGCATTTATAGACTGGGGGGGAAAAAAAGACAGACGTATATCACGGCCTGCTGGAGTATAGTAAACACAGAAAACATTTTAAAGCAACAATGTTGAAGATAGATATTTTTGTTTTCCAAAATTGCCGTCATTAAACAGAAACCAAGATGGAGATTTCATTGCAGCTAATTAGAAATTCCTCTTTCAGGTATGTAATAAACGATCTTCGCACAAAATAATGTACGATACACGAGTGGTATGTTTTCTTTCAATTCTCGGAAATTAAAAAAGCTCAACTACGTTTCACTTTTTCAAACTTTTCTTCGAACATGAAAACTTCAACATACCGCTCTTGTAACGCATATTACTATTGTATCACACGTCTTACAAATAACACCGAAAACTGACTAGCCTAGTTTGACAGTTTCAAAACGGACATTAAAGTAGGCCTACGGTTTAGGAAAATAAGTCCAAACTGTTTTTTTTTTTTTTGCTTCAGAGCTGAGACTGGTTGTTTTGCCGCTAAATCTGAAAAACAGCGCTAGCGAAACTTCTACATAGCGCGCGCAAATTCAAATTTTCCGACTGGAAAGCTTTCGGTTAACCGATGTTTCGGTTGATCGGTATTCGTATAATCGATACGCTACTGTAGTTATCATTCGGTGTAAAATGAAACCAGTAAACTTTAGCGAAAACCAGCTCTCCGCAAAATAATTGAAAATAGGAGAGCACATTCCTAAAGAAGCCTCAATGTTTTAGAAACCAATTACTATAAGTTACAATTTAACGCTAAGACTTAGTAACAGCGCAATGTCAAAAGGTACAAATAAAAGTTACATAGAGCAACCAACAGTAGATTAGAGATGGTCAGCTTTCATCTGCAATGAAGCTACCGTTCCTCATGCGTCAAGAGTAATCTGTTGCAGCGTTCCCAATTCCCACCGACCACAATTCACAGCAACTCTGTAACATTTCAGTTATATTTTGTCAAGCGAGTCCGCGTCTTCGTTATAGCTATGCCTCTGGGAAATAGAATCTTCTGGATACCAGTCATTACACTCTGGGTCAAAGCACCAGTCTTCTTTGCACATTATCATAATAATAACTGACGTGGTAATCACCATTGCCTCTAATGCGTATTAAAATCTTTGAACGTGTTAAGTTTAAATTTAAAACAATTTATCTTTTTGGGTAATATCAACATTCATAAACACGAATCACCTATATTTTCCTATTGGTGAATGGAGCGATGTCAGCCACTTATATTATGTGTTGTTCTTAAATTTATTTCCAGTGACAACACACGTTCAAACCTTACCTCCCCTGATATCCCTCCCCTACCTGTTGTATTATGCTGGGCGTCACAGGCGAGTACAAATATTTAATATAATACTTCGCCCGATTTCTTGCTAAAGAGTAAAGAGCATTGAAGTCATCACCAGAATATTCTGATTTAATTCAGTTTATACTTTTATTTTAAATAATAAAGTAAAAATATATATCAGAAATAATGTGTTCGGCAGTACGTATTATAGCTGTAAATAGTTTTTCTTTTCTTTCATGAAACTTAACAAATCTAGGCTAAGGAGTTGACTCATAGACAATTATTTATGTTCAGTTTTAAGGATTGCAACTGCTAACGTAGGAAGGTTGTGTTTATTTTGTTATGGCAACTTTCATCAGGTGGCTTTGAATACAAAAAAGCCAACAACGATTTGAATGCAGAAGAAAATCACATTTGACTTGTTTATCAACACAGATGTGAACCAAAAACAATGACTGTAACTAAAAAACTAAGCGGAATTGACCATATGTTTATATGAACTTTTTTTATTTCTTTTCAGTTTTTCTATGAATTCCCCAGAGCTTTCCCACATGTTTTGATATACCTTGCGGCCTGTATTGTATTTTATATATTACTAGTGGCTTGTGTAGCATATGCTGCAAACTAAGTCCATAAGAAGTTCAAATAAAAATTGTTCAGATTTATTTCAATGAAGAATAGCAGACATTTTGAAAGTTATTTGCTTCCATAATAGTGAAACATACTCTCTCTGAATGTTTTTATGCCAAATACTTTTCCTTGAACCCATCCGTCTTCAGTTCTTGAGTTTCAATGCGAAACCGCAAGTAACAGTATCAGAACGACCAGCGAGTTTTTCATATGGGGGTACTGCAGTAGCTATTTCAGGTCATTGCGGATTGTAGGTGAGCGTTAAGAAAATGTAAGGTTTGTCATGCTTTGAACAAAAGGCATGTATAGCTGCTACATGTTTCGTGAACTACCCTGAAATTTTGAGGGCAGAATCACTTTTTCCCATCAAAATATCTTGCTGAGGTGATCAACAGACTCAGTAAATTATAGAAATGAAGTTGTAATTTAAAATATACTTTCTCTGCGTCTACTTATGTAAAACCCCAAAAAGATTCACTTTCATATTATCAATATAGCATCACTGTGTATAACTGCATCAACTATAATAATATTTCATTTTTAATGGTAATAATGTTATCAAAGCATTAAGTTTTGTAGTTCTTAATATTCAATACACAGCTGTACTCGGAAAACTACAGACCAGAGAATCAAACCTGTAAACTATTTTTATATGTTATCAAAAAATTACAGATCGACAGATTGGCATTATGAAGTCAGAGAATCTGAGCCATCTAAACTCTAAGTATGTTAACAATCCTGCAGATCATGGCCTTCGTGTAATATTGCTTATTGTAGTGTGTGTTTTGTTTTATTCTGAAATGCAATTAGTTCTCAAAACTGACGAAAGATGGATTTTGTAAAAATGTAAAATTATGTAGAAAAACTAACGCTTCACTAAAAGTTACGAATTTTCTGAAAAGTCTTGGATGCCAAGCTTCAAAACGACGGGTCACTTATTAAAATCCGTTCACCCGGTTCCCCGTAATTTCCATTACCAGTTCAAATTATATATATATATATATATATATATATATATATATATATATATACTCGGTACTTTCATTCTTATCTTTTTGTAATTTTTCATTCATTTTTATGTATTTTATTTGTTCTCCTTGCATTACGATCACTTCTTCCTTACATTATGGTATTGAATATTTAACTGGACTACATCCGATCACAAGCGTTCCCTTCTTCGGTTGTCATTATCATGTACTTAATTCTGTAAAATCAGGAATAAATACATTATTGTACTTATTAAAAAAAGTACATCCCATTCAGTTTTCAGATCCTAGCCCTGTCCCCAATTGCCAATCATTCGCCTTTCTCTACTGTACATTGAATTTAAGTCCACTTTTCCTGAATGCATAGGTCAATTTTCTTACAATATATTCCACGTCTGCTAAATCCTACATTATTGTCGCAGTTATCTCGACAGATGAAAGAGGAACGTTCAGGGAGGAGAGGCCAGGTCAGTCCTAGCGACAGTTCTTTCACCCCTATAAGAGTCGGGTGATCCATTCTGCGATCGAAATATTAGTTCTGGCTAGTATTGTCTTATGTAAAGATACGAGCACAGTATGAGATTCATTAATGTTGTTCACAGCCAGGAGAGAGAAGTTATAACCTTTATAGTTGACCTGTATGATGAAGATATGGAAAACAAATGCTTACCTCTAAGTATCTATTAATAAGGCCAATGTTACGAGTTAAAATGTCCCGGTATAAAAGATGGTGACTATTTTGGTTTGTTTAACTAGTATATGGAAAGCAGATTTGGAGGATTAATTCCGTAATATTTTGTACAGTTCGATTATTTAATCCTGACAGTCGCCGGCGATCTGCGCCTGGGTCAGGCGAGTCCATTTAATTACGCCAAGGAGTGTTTGGGTTATTCACTCGCTTGCCTTTGGAGCGATCGGATGTCATGCGTGCGGTAGAGCGGTATGTTTCCAGTAAAAGTAAGCTGTACTGCATTCCTTTACGGACCGCTCGCCCTTATCTCTACTCCGGAACTCTCCCCACACCTCCTATTACTTCCCCTCTTTCGCGTCGCTGAGCTGTCAGAACTAAATAATCGGGCTGTACTTCATATAGATATCATAATTGGAGGTTTCGTAATATTTATTTGTGTTTTAATAATTGTAGCGGACTTTTGAAAAAAAAAAAACTAAGAAGGAGACTAGTGAAGTGTTTTGTGTACAGTGCGGCATTGTATGGAGCAGAAACATGGATATAGGGACAATGTGAAGGGGAGAAATTTTGGAAAAAATTTTAATGTAGCTATAGAGAAGAATTTTTAAATTGGTTATTTAATGACGCATTATCAACTACGACGCTATTTAGCGTCGATGTAATTGGTGCTAGTGAGATAGTATTTGGCGAGATGAAGCAGAGGATTCGCAATAGATTACCTGAGATTTGCCTTACGATTAGGAAAAATCTCGGAAAACTCAACCAGGTATTTAGCCCAAGGAGGAATCGAACCCAAGCCCAAGCTCAATTCCGGACCAGCAGGCAGAGAAAAATTGAACTTGTGAAATGGACAGAAAAAATAAGAAACCAAGCTGTGCTAGAGAGAGTGGATGAAAAAAGAGTTATGCTGAAACTGAAGGGAAAAGTAGGAGTGGGAGAAATTGACTGAGCCCAAACTAGGAAGATACTACCGACAATGGAATAAATGGTGAACGGGACAAATTTTCGGACAGAAGAGGATATCAGAAGAAATACTCGTACAACATTGAGATCTATGGTGGAGACTGCCAGCCAATGGGACCACTCCTTCTTATCCATCTACCTGGAAAATGGTGATTTAACCATTGGCGTACTGGAAGTTTGAAATGTGCTGGAGCACCGTCTAGTTGATACCATAGTTGCCTGGCCAGCCCGGTCCTCAGACCTAACACTATTGGACTCTTTTTCTCTGGGACTGCTTGAAAAAGTGTACCAAACGGAGATAGCAAGAAGGGAAAGAGTTCGTTGCAAAGATTAACACGGATGAAATGGAAATATACTAGCACGGATTGGATAACGTGGAGCGAGAAGTGAGACGGCGTGCTGAAGCGTGTGTCGTGCGAGAGGAAAATATTTTGAGCATTTGCTCTAGACAACTGACAATTATCCTACCTTCTCTCAAGCAGACAGGTCCATTAGGTGTGGAATCGAATGGGGATAGATAATACGATACGTGATATTTGTGTAACTCGGAAACGGGGATGAATATTGAAAAAGTGTGTTCGGATTTGTTGTTGCAAATAAGGCCCTGAATCACCTTAAGGATTGACCTGAACTTTTTATACACCCTGTATATAATCATACGAGTATTAGGGTCTACACTATGTAGTCATTACTCTCATTACACAAAACACACGTGTAGCAAAGTCGTATTGCAGAACATCTTGTCTAAACCGCTACGTCACAATCCTTCAATGCATCCTAATTAATGAGGCAAGCTTTGAAAGAGCAATGGACAGCCGGGCAGTCAGACACGCAGACTGAATGGCAGACCGTCATTAATGGATGCTTTTCGCACACATGGAAGTCCGAATAAAATAAATCCCAAACGATGTCCATGTTAAGAGTCAGTACGATATTACTTAAGAAGCTGCAAGACAAATAGGAGAGGAAAGTCAGACAGTTCTTAGGAATCCAGAAAGTCTTAATATTAGGCTTGTCACTTGAATCCCCATTTATTTCCGCTTATGCCCTTTTTATGTTTTGCTTTAATCTTTTTGGCACAAACAAGACATAAGGTGCCGAACGGAGTAGAGAGGTTTTAAGCAAAGCATTAAGATTGATGAATTCTATAAAAATAACTTAAAAGTGCAGAAGATATTGCCACAACAATTGTTTAATAAATACAAACATTCTCTAAAGTAGATGTCGGCAACTACAGACCGATTAGCCTTATATCTGTCGTACGAAGAGTCATTTGATATCGGATTATATTAGTCGTATTCAAAATGCGAAAGATTGGTTTCACAACTGCCAGCATGGTTGTAGGGAAGGCTTCTCATGTGATAGTCAAATTACGTCGCTGGTACAGGATCTAGCTGAAGCGGGAAAATCGATGCAGTTGTGATTGATTTTTCGAAAGCATTTGATTTCGTGCCATATGACATATTAATAGATACGTTTGTAGGCTAGAAATAGATAAGAGGGTGATGCCATGGATCCAAGAATTCCTAAAAGGTATAATCCAGAAAGATAGAGTAGGTGACGAAATATCGGATTAAGGAATGTAAGTTAAGGGGTGCCACAAGGTAGCGGTCTGGGGCCATTACTCTTTATAATATACATAAATGACTTAGATATGTCAGGATATTATATCAAATGTGACGCTATTTGCAGACGACGATTTGAAATAATTAAGATGTGGATGCTATTCAAACGAATTTGAATAAAATTTATAACTGGGCGTTAATGCACAGGATGGAAATAAATGGTTCTAAAAGTAAATCTACAACATTTTGTAAAACCCGAGAGAAAACTAGTCTAAATTACGAATTCAATGGTGATGTAATTCCGCAAAAACAATGTTGTAAATACGTAGGAGTATATTTAAACTCCAAGCTTTCTTTGGGAGAGCATGTTTGATAATGTTAAAGCATGGAGGGCACTTCACTTTATTATGAGAATCTTGAATAAGGCTAAACCCAAATCGAGGGAAAAAGCATATCTAACGTTAGTGCGACCATTAATGGAATACGGAACTACATGTTGGGATCCCTATAGAATATATCAGATAAATTTCTAAGAAAGCATCCAGTATAGGGCAGCTAAATTTGTTAAAGGTAAAAGAGGAGACGGAAATGATACGATAAAAGAACTTAAATGGGAAACATAGGAAAATAGACGTAGAAAAACTCGAATAGCATGAATGTATTGAGCACATCTAGGTCAAAAAGCATGGGTAGACATAACGAGTCGGTTAGAGAAGCCAAAGTACTATGGTAGGAACGTTCATGATTTTAAAGTCAAATGTAGGAAACAGAAAACGGATGTAGGTAAATTCTTATTTTTAAATCGAACTACAAATGATTGGAATGACATACCTACAGCGGTTTTTGAGGACTGTCCTTTCTTAAGGAGATTCAAGAATAACTTAAAAAGTTGTGTATAAAGTGTAAATTAAAATTAAGGTGACTTTTATTTCTTAAGGTGACACATATTTATTTAGCCTGGCGAGTTATTCCTTTGGTTTTAATTGTAAATTATTTAAAAATAATTTGTAAGATGATTTTAGACTAGACATGTTAGTTTAAATATAGTTCTGTTTATAAATAGGAATAAGGGTGTAATTTTTTGTCTTATTTGAACTGTTGTATCAGTGAACCGTGGTGAGTCAGTGAAGTTATGGTTTTACACTGCAGTCAATAGTTTCGATCAGTGATAATTTATAGTGTCAATGAAATGTGTTCTATAGTGTCAGTGAAATGTGTTATACAGTGAGTGAGATGAGAGTAAAGTGTAAGATTATTATCAGCACCAATGTGGTACTTATGTAGGACCTGCACATAATAGGTAGGTTGTAATGTAAAATTAGGTTTTTTATGTATTATTAATTGTAATTATTTTGTATTAATTGAATTGTGAATTGTAATTTTATTGTTTATTGATTTTATTGTGTGTAACACTGTCACCGGGTATTCCGCCCACTTGTAGTGCAAATAAATAAATAAATAAATAAATAAATAAATAAATAAATAAATAAATAAATAAATACAAAAAAAGCAATGGACTTGAAAACACAGATCTAGAATTATATGTTCAATTTTATTTCTCTATTTTGTATTATTGTCTAAGTTCGTTACGTTTACCTTGATTAGACTTAAAATGTTTTACGGTTGAATAATTAGGCTTAAAATTATTTACGGTTTCCCTATCCACTTGACATATGTTTCCTGATTATAAACATTATTGAGGCATTACTGCCTTCTGAATACATTCTGATTTTTTTTTCATTGTGTGTAACGATTTACGAATAACTCTAGGAGATTTTTATAACAATTCTAATTTCATTATAAAAAGTGTGAGTAGATTATTTACCAACCAAGGAGTTGCAACTCAAATATCGGTTGATGTGCTCCCACGCGCCGATTACGGAAAGAGCGTGTTATGAGGGAATAAATGCGGCAACATTCGTATCAGTGATTGCGACGCATTTTCAGTTCAATTTAGTCTTTCAATAATAATGGAAGATTAATGGAGATTACACTTGAAATTGTAATGGAGTGTACACCTATTCGTGTTTATAAATCGCAATTTCAAATTACACATAAATATATTATGGAAGAAATAGTGTTTTCCTAGGATATATGTGTTAACAAATTGGAATCACAAATTTCGGAGACGGCATGAGCAAAGATTTTCGGCTGGGATTGTTTATAATCGTTGAACATGTATGATTTTGTGAAAAAAAGTTCCTGGTGATAGAAAATACTACTAAGAAGATACGCAGAAGGTGGTTTACTCTCTTTACGGATGAAAAATTTGGATGAAAGTGGGCCTACACATCTGTTAGAAAATTCCCTTAAAATTCACTTCGTTGTCTTTCGCAAGAAATAGATATTTCCTATATTTCTATCCAAATTTCTACGAAGACATTCAAGTTATAATATTTAAAACTTAATCCAAGGAAGAACTGTAACCCGGTGATTCTATGATAATCAGGCGCAGACATTTTAAAGGGAGTTCATGACTGCAAAATTGATCCTCTTCTACTTCTCTTTTCGGGCGAGGGTTCTTCAACCTCCACGGGTATGTCAATACTCAAAGCAGCAGTTATTGAAGTTCCGAGAAATGAAACCTTATTAAATGATGTGAAAATAGGATTATGGTTTTAATATACCATTTTCCTTTGACGATAAATTAATCTAAAGAAGTTGAAGTGTTTTTACATCCCTTTTTTGTGACCTAGCAGAGAGTGACCGTTCTTTTGTCTTTTCCGACAGGATGGCACATACAACCCTTTATTTTATGGATGAACTCCTTACATTTTTAGAGGATATATTTAAAGCGGGAATGTGGTTCCCTCTACCTCCAGATCTACTTCAAGTGACTTTCATCTCTTAGAAATTTAAAAAGACTGTTACACATTTACTACGTCATACTACTTTTGACCAATAATATGGTACGGAACGATATGTTACAGCCAATCACGGCTGCGCACCCTGCAATTTTTATCACTTACCTAGCATTTGATTTTTATCACCGCCCTAGCATTTGTTTTATCACCTCCCTAGCATTTCTTTCTTTGTTTGCCAACAATGTACTTTCAATAATTGAACCTTTTAAAATGATTCATGTTTATTTCATCATACTTAATTAAAGCTTGCTATCATACACAAAGAAGATTATTAAAAATTTGTCAAACCAAAAATATGAATTACCCAACAAATTTAACTGATACAGATTTTAAAGGATTAACTATTGAAGAAATTGATAAATATAGTTTATTAAATTACTACCACAGAAATCAAATAAAACAAAAATCTAATCGACATGAATATCGTACTCGAAGACAAAAGTCTACTTTCCCATTAATTCAGCCTAAATGTCATACAAGTGCAGCTCTTAAACATGGTGCTAGTTTCGGCCCAAGACTTTATAATAAAATTACAAACCATTTTCCAAATTTGAAATATTTTAAAATTGAAGTTTTTGAAAAAATATATATAAAATTATTCATGATATATAATATTAACAAATGTGTGTATTTTTTTACCTTGTATTTCTGTCGACTACATGCTTTTATTGAATATCACTGGCTTCTATGTGGTTATCAATTTATATTAAATGTGTTTTTCTCTCTTTTTCTTTCTTTTTTTTTTTTTTGCTCATGTGTGTTATTTATTGGTTTGAATGAAGTTAGTTACTTTATTTAGTGAACTGTCCTTGTAAATTTTGTTATATTAGTGGCTAAGACCACGACGTACACGAGCCTGGCTCTTACGATAGTGGTTAGACACATTCTTGTTTTATAATTTAATTTCTACTCACTAGCTAGCTAGTTAAATAAATAAAATAAATTAATTAAATTTATTTTGTTTATATTATTTAGGTAAAAGTTATAGCTTTTGCTGTTTAAGATTATGGATAGTCTCATATCAGAGATAGTTTAATATATAAATTGATAATTGAAGTGGAATGCAATTGGTTTAATAAAGAAGAAATGAATTATCAAAGCCTCAATGACTGTAATCGTACATATATTTCAATGAGGAGTGTATAGTTGGCACAACTGATAACATGAGAGCAGCTTAGCGTAATATACTCCTGCAATCTAGCGGTATATTTGTAATGATAAGATGGTACAATAGTACATTTTCAAGACATTTTTGTAGTTCAGTAAACCAATTAATATTTTATTGTGTTAGAGTACTTTATTTCTTCTAATCTTTATATAATTCCTTCTAATCATGTAATAGTCAATTATATCTCAATCTAGCTTCGATTTTCTCTAGATAAATGATTATTAATTTTTTAATAAGCTGTGCACGGTCCCACAATAGATTTTAAATTTAGTTCAAATCTTATACAATCATTCCTCTAGGAATCATTTGTAGCTTTCCCAGTCATAGACTTAACATACATATTATATTATATTTCCTTTTATCCTTTAAAAATCCGTAACTTTCACTCATAGTAGTAGTAGCCTTGTTCCAAATGTCTACATATGTGACATTTTAAATTCTGTATTAAATGTATATGTTTTAGATATAAATAAAGAGTAAATGTGTTAATTAATTAATTAATTAAATAAGGCAGCCTTATAAACGTTACTTATTTTTACTTTAATTACAATTTGAATACACTCATGAAAACACTTATTTCAGATTACAATATTTTATTATGATCAGGGCCTGATTTACAATTTCAGAGGCCCGAAGCTTAATTTTCTTTATAAGACCTCGTCTCTTCATATAATATAACTAGGTCTATCTTATTTTACTTAAATTCTGTCATTTATTTCCTTTAACCATGTATTTATTGCACAGAGGTTTTTATTAATTCTCTACTTTGAGGAGAAGAATTAAAAATAAAGCGGTCCCATAAGGTATCGGTGATTAAGTATGTGTGGCCATAATGGTCAAACTCATTTGCATTGGTTGTAGTACTGGTATTATCCCTTGTTTTTTCTAGTGCGGTCATTCAGGAGTTTGAAAGCAATGTGAATTTTATTCTGAATTATGGCTTAGACTTATACAAAAAATACCTTCGTTCTCCACAATTTACCTGTGGCGTATTGTTGTCTTAATACCAAAATCTTCATTAGTCTATGTTAAAACATTCTTAACTTTCTGAAACTGGAGGTCTCTGAGGGTAAAGTAGTTACTGCTAGTAACATTATGAACGAACATACTCGCTCAATGATTAGTATTATTTTTCCTGTTGAATTTCAATAGCTTTCCGTTTTCTTTCATTGGCTCCAAACTCAAATTTGCTTGTGAATTCATCATCATCATCGTCATCATCATCTTCATCATCATCGTCATCATCATCATTATCATCACCGTCATCATCATCATCCTGTCAAGTACCAGTCCCAAAAGAACTGTTACGGCCTGAAAAGGCCATTTTCTTGCCATCTTTTCATAGGTCGACCAAATGACCGTTTCCCGTTTGGACGATACTTCATTATTGCCTTAGGGATCCACGATGAAATCATTCTTGAGACGTGTTCCTTCCAGTTTAACTGATATCTGGAGATATAGTCCAGTATTGATGACACATTAAGTTCTTGAAGGATATCTTCATTTTTCTTTCGATCCCATTTAGTGTAGCCAGCTGTTCGGCACAATGAATCTCATCTTGCAAGCTGTTAGTCTGCTTTCATCTTTTGTCCTTATAGTCCACGCTTCACTCCCATAACATAAGACTGGTCGAGCTATTTGATAAAGACAAGTACGAGTTAATTTTTGTACTAATGGAGGATTTAAAACTCTATTAATTATGCCCAATAATTTGTTGAATTTTACAATTTTCACTGATAAATCCAAATTTTCAACAAAAGAAAGTTTATACCCTAAATAATTAAACTCATTAATTCTTTCCAAAATTGTGTTATTTAAACAAATTTTGCTTGGTGTTGGGTATTTACCACAGAAGGCCATTAATTTTGTTTTGTTAATGGATATTTCCATTGAATATTTTTAAGCTATTAAATTTAAATTATGCACTGGCCATTGCAAATCATCTTCTGATGTTGCTAGTAAAACAAGATCATCTGCAAACGTTATTACATCTAATTTTAAATTTATGTTAATAGTGATATATCCGTGTTTTGTTTCTCTAAAATCTTTCACAATGGCATTCATACAAACGTTAAAAAGCAAAGGAGAGAGGCCACAACCTTGTCTGACTTGAGTTTATTTCCGTCTAATGAGATTGTGAATTCCACTTTTAATTATGGACATTCCTATAAAAAAACTATAACACTACCACTATACACCGAAAATGCTCCTATACCAACAAAAATTAGATAAGCTGCAAGGAACAGAATCACTAGACACGTGGTTTAACACTCAATACGTCGTTGACTTTGGCTGCTGAATTCTTGATTAATTCTGTGGTGTTCGGATAAAGGGCATAAGTCTTTTTTTTGTCCAGGTGGAATTTTGTTCCCCAGATGAACACACAAGTTAAATTATACAAGTGGGTGTGGAAAAATCAAACAATATTAGCAGTTGATGTGTTTTATTTTGTGTAGAAAATTATTTGTAATAAGGGTTCCAAGTTTAATTTTAATTTATCTCCGAACTTATTTTTATGACTTATCTCGCTTTACCCAAACACCACAGAATTATTTAAACAAGTCTACTGTTACAATTGAGGACCGTTTTTTCAAAACTTGCTAACTGAAGAAACTAAATTTTACAGGAAAGACAAAACACTATAGTAAGCAAGTTTTGCTGTATGTCTCACTTATAGCAGAAAGCAAGTTTTGAAAAAAAGATCACACTTTGACACACTACAATGAAGAAAAATAACCCAATTTTACTAAGACGCTTTGAACATCATGTAGAGGCCTGCCTTAATCTTAGCATGCAGGCCTTCACGGCCGGTGTCTAGTTGAAACGGAGCTTCCGGGCTAAGATTCCGTGGTCTACTGGTGGAGATGTTCCCAGACGTTTCGTCTACTGCTGCGGCAGACATCTTCAGTGGTTAGGTATCAGTTGCTACAGGTACCCCTAGCAGAAGACTTCGACCTAGGATACCTAACCACAGAAGATGTCTCACGCAGTAGTAGACGAAACATCTATGAACATCTGCACAAGTAGACCACGGCATTTTAACCCGGAAGCTCCGTTTCAACTAGGCCTGCCTTATGTTAACGAATCCATCAAAATCTCAATTTTGCAAATTTTGAAGTTAGCAAGTTTTGCAAAAACGGTCTTCAATTTGAATAAACTGTACATGGTAGCCAACTTTTACAAGATGAACACATTAAACTCTGCAATCAACTTATGACTCTGAACTTAAAGCAGTAAAGTGATCTTTGATGCGTTTTCTAACATAATAATTCTTTAAGTAATTAATTATTTTCTCAATTCTGGTTTTCAATTGCCAGATTTTTTATCAACTTCATTTCATTTGCATAATTCATATAAAAATGTATGTTCCTGGATTTTGAGGCCCCGAGAATCATGAGGTCTGTGCAGAGGCATCATAGGCTCCTGCCTAAATGAGGCCATGGTTATGATAGATTGTCCGTCATATTATCATAACCATAAATATTATAATGATAAAGAAAATGTAAAAGTGATAAAATAAAGGAAATAGTTGCATCCTATAACTGCGGAAATGTTATGGTAACAGTTTGAACTGATGCGGAATATCTTGCACTTCGTAAGCACAGAGGCTGATACGAGAGCGACATAGCTTCGGAAGGAGCACATTGATTTGTTTCATTGTCTTCATGTAATTAGCAATATAGTTCCAAAATATGATTGATAGTAGTTGGACTGCAGTCCGCTAGATGAGATAATGATTGATAGCCATTTATGTTGCGTCCGCTAGTTACGAAACGTGATTAATAGTCATTTATTTCGTGTCCGTTAGATGCGACTTTGATAACTTAACATTCCATTGATAAATTACACTATAGCGCAATATATGATAATCTGTTCTCTTACAGTATTGGATATCGCCTACATGTGTAACGTCCTTTCTGTTATTTGTTTCTAATTCATGCGGAGGCAGAACTGTAAATCACCCCAGGTTTCACTGCCGGATCAATGACAGACCACTGATCTAGAATGATTTATTAGACGTACCTTGTACTCCATAATAAAAACTTGTATTATTTTCTTACTTTCGTGCCTATAAGTTATGAACTCCTTTACAGGTCTATCATCTTGTTATGAACTCCTTTACAGTTCTATCATTCTATTATGAACTCCATCACAGTTCTATCATCTTTTTATGAACTGCTTTACAGTCCTATCATCTTGCTATGAACTCCTTTACAGTTCTATCATGTTGCTATGAACTCCTTTACATTACTATCATCATGTTATGAACTCCTTCACAGTTCTATCGTCTTGTTATGAACTCCTTTACATTACTATCATCTTGTTATGAACTCCTTCACAGTTCTATCATCTTGGTATGAACTCCTTCACAGTTCTATCATCTTGTTATGAACTCCTTTACATTACTATCATCATGTTATGAACTCCTTAACAGTTCTATCATCTTGTTATGAACTCCTTTACATTACTATCATCTTGTTATGAACTCCTTCACAGTTCTATCATCTTGTTATGAACTCCTTTACATTACTATCATCTTGTTATGAACTCCTTTACAGTTCTATCATCTTGTTATGAACTCCTTTACATTACTATCATCTTGTTATGAACTCCTTTACATTTCTATCATCTTGTTATGAACTCCTTCACAGTTCTATCATCTTGTTATGAACTCCTTCACAGTTCTATCATCTTGTTATGAACTCCTTCACAGTTCTATCATCTTGTTATGAACTCCTTCACAGTTCTATCATCTTGTTATGAACTCCTTTACATTACTATCATCTTGTTATGAACTCCTTCACAGTTCTATCATCTTGTTATGAACACCTTTACAGTTCTATCATCTTAAATGTAATTGAAGCGAAACTAATACAGGGATCCTATAAAAGACCTTTCCGGTTTCGAACACAAGTAATTTACGTTCTATGAATCTGAGGTGCCTGAAATAGCACCAATGGAAAAAGAAATTTAAAGAGTTTAATAGTGGTAAGATTGATTTCCTACTTGGTAACACTGCCTCATAATAGCGCATATAAGCAAATCTGTTCATTGTTGAGGTGAAATGGCTGCTATAGAGAACAGAAAAGTTTGATTTGCATGTGAACCATTCGGTTATTAATGTGCAACGGCTTTACCGAACAAAGTTTGGTGCAGATCCACTCTGTGGGCCTACAATCCATAAATGGTACACTGATTTTAAGGCAAGATTCATCGCAAGCGGTTGCGATTTCTTCCGTACCGACTACAGCTGTTGCAAACCCTAAAACCAGAGGACAAAATGCTGCGAAGAAATTTCTGCATAAGTATGCAGACATTAATTGAAAAAGATGATGAATTTATTCGTTCCGTGGTGTTTTCTGACGAAGTCACTTTT
This sequence comes from Periplaneta americana, assembly GCF_040183065.1. Lineage (NCBI taxonomy): Eukaryota > Metazoa > Arthropoda > Insecta > Blattodea > Blattidae > Periplaneta > Periplaneta americana. The sequence continues at coordinate 98,596,807 of NC_091130.1, forward strand.
CATCTTTCTAGTAAGGTGAAGAGAAATAATCTCAGAATCTGGGGGTCGGAAAATCCGCATACCTACGTGGAACTTGATTATAGGCTTGATGTGAGCCGTGTTAGCAAGGGGGGGTCACAGTGAACTTGTTTAAGGTAAGGAACTAAACTTTTTGAGTTTCCCTTTCCATTGGTATTGCCTACTATTATATTACCAGTTCTCTATGTTTCTGAAACAGGACTCTCGGACTCTCACTTTAAGAGAGGAACAGAGGTAAAGTGTGTTTGAGAATAAGTTGCTAATGAAAATATTTGGGGCTAAGAGGAATGAAGTTACGGGAGAATGGAGAAAGTTACACAACGCAGAACTGCACGCATTGTATTCTTCACTCAAAATAAATTAGGAACATTAAATCCAGACGTTTGAGATAGGCAGGGCATTTAGCACTTATATAGGTGAATCCAGAAATGCATATAGAGTGTTAGTTGAAGGACCTGAAAGAAGAAGACTTTTAGGATGGCCGAGACGTAGAAGAGAGAATAACATATATTAATTGGTTATTTTACCACGCTTTATCAACTGCTCTGCTTATCTAGAGTTTCAATGAGATGAAGGTGTTAATGCCAGCGAAATGAGTTTAGGGTCCAGCGCCAAAAGTTAACATACCATTTACTCTTAATCTGTTAAGGAAAAATGTCAACCAGATTGCTTGTCCCAACTAGGATTTTAAACTGGAACCCGCTAGTTTCACGGTCAGACAAGCTAACCGTACTTTACAGCTGTGGACTGGGAGGATGATATTAAAACGAATTGTGGGCAGTGGGATGTGATGCTAGGGACTGGATTAACCTTGCTGAGAGACCGATAACAGGCTTATGTGAGGTCGGCAATGAACCTCCGGATTCCCTAAAAGCCATGTAAATAAGTAAGTAAGAATGTATTGTATTAACTATGCAAGAGTATGTATTTTATTGAATGTATAAATGTATATATATTTTTAAAAATATAAGTATTACACAGTGTAATTATATGTAAAGGCTACCTTCTTTATATTTGCTAGAGTGTATTTTTGTTGGGATAGCACAATTCTTGTTGTCACACTTCTGAAAACATACGAGCTAGTAATTGTGACAGAATTAGATGTACAGTAAACGTCACGTCCACGGATCGAAAAGTGTTAGCCTTAATTTTCCCCATTATCATCTCTATTTTCATTACGGCCATACCATCTCCAGATTGCCTCTTTGGTTCAAAGGAGTATTACAAAAGGAATTAAATTAAAATTTTGATATATTAATATTATGTCTTTGGTCTGACTATCAGATTCGAGACGCATCAGAATCAACCCGAGGAGGTTAATGTAGAGAAAAGGGTAATTTATGAAATGTTAAATGTTATGTTTTATTTAACGACGCTCGCAACTGCAGAGGTTATATCAGCGTCGCCGGATATGCCTGAATTTTGTCCCGCAGGAGTTCTTTTACATGCCAGTAAATCTACTGACATGAGCCTGTCGCATTTAAACACACTTAAATGCCATCGACCTGGCCCGGGATCGAACCCGCAACCTTGGGCATAGAAGGCCAGCTTGCCAACCAGGTCGACGGAAATTTATGAACCAACTTCCCTTATTACAAAATATCATTTAACTCAGGGATACAGAAGTCATCGGATTAATGGTGGGCGCTAGAGGAACCATAACAAAACAACAATTCGTCTCATTCTATCATAAATTTGGAGTCCCAACAACAACAATTAAGGAAATTTCTATGATAGCTTTCAAAGGTTATCTACAGATTTTACGGTGACACTTGTACTTGAATTTTCTCATTCTAATTTTTTTATCTGTTTTCTATTTTACTTATTTAATGACTTTTCAGGAACCCGGAGGTTCATTGCCGCTCTCACATAAGTCCGCCATTGGTACCTATCCTGAGCAAGATTAATCCAGTCTCTACCATCATAACCCACCTCCCTCAAATCCATTTAAATATTATCTTCCCATCTACGTCTCGGCCTCCCCAAAGATCTTTTCCCCTCGGCCTCCCAACTAACAACTCTATACGCATTTTTGGATTCGTCCATACGTGCTACATGCCCTGCCCAACTCAAACATCTGGATTTAATGTTCCTAATTATGTCAGGTGAAGAAAACAGTGCATGCAGTTCTGTGTTGTGTAACTTTCTTCATTCCCTATAACTTCATCCCTCTTATCCCCAAATATTTTTCCTAAGAATCTTATTCTCAAACACTCTTAACCTATGTTCCTCTTTCAAAGTGAGAGTCCAAGTTTCACAACTATAAAGAACAACTTGTAAATAACTGTTTTATAAATTCTAACTTTCAGATTTTTTGACAGCATGCTGGATGATAAAAGCTTCTCAACCGAATAATAACAGGCATTTCCCATATTTATTCCGTGTTTAATTTCCTCCTGAATATGATTTATAAATATTTTATTGTTGCTCCCAGGTATTTCAATATTTACACCTCTTCAAAGGATAAATTACCCATTTTTATATTTCCATTTCGTACTATATTCTTGTTACGAAACGTAATCGTATATATTTGTCTTTTCGGGATTTACTTCCAAATCTATTTCTTTACTTGCTTCAAGTAAAATTCCCGTGTTTTCCCTAATCGTTTATGGATTTTCTCCGAACATATTCACGTCATCCGCATAGACAAGAAGCTAACGTAACCCGTTCAATTCCAAACCCTCTCTGCCATCCTGGACTTTGCTCTAGAGTATGCCATTAGGAAAGTTAAAGACTAAAGGTGATAGTGCATCTTATTGCATTAGCCCACAATGAATTGGAAACGCATCTGACAGAAACTGACCTATACGGTCTCAGCTGTAAGTTTCACTGAGACACATTTTAATTAATCGAACTTGTTTCTTGGGAATACCAAATTCGATAAGAATTCTATTTTACTTCAAATTTTAATTATTGTAGAACATTATCTACTGTAAATTTCAGTTTGTTTTAAGCAAACTTCTTGTAAGACATTTTTAATGTCACATCTTAAATGTTACTGTTTAACATTCTTTGTCTTTGGAAACCTCACCAAGTTGAGGAAGATTAAAAATTATTATAAAATGAATGTTGATATAAACTCTTTCTGAATTAGAGGGCATGGTGTTCATAAAGACAATATCTATTTCGGATTACTTTAATATTTATTGAAATAAGAATATATTCCTTGGAGTAATAGAGCAAAATATTTTGACAGGTATCTTAGGCATATGAATTTATAATTGGAATGGAAGACCGCCTCAGATTCCACTATACAAAGGTATAACTTTACATTTCAAGGTAAGATCCTGTTCTGCACACCACTCAAGGCTATCAAGTTTCTTAGAGAAATGATCCTTCAGTAGACTGGAAAAGCGTGCTTAAATTTCTCACCCCTTTCTTTTCCCGCTTCTTTTCTGGATCACATTCAACTCATAGCATGGGATCACACGAACTCTCCATGCTTCTTGACTGAACGAATATAGCGTCTTTTGCATCAGTCTCAGATCAAGAGTGGAACAAGTATTTCCTTAGCAAAGTTAACCTCTCAACTTAAGAGTGTAGTACTCAAAAATAATTGACGTTGAAAAGTTAAATTAACGTTGCAGCATTTCTGTACTGAAAGTTTGCCAACTAACTGCCTACACGCCGGATCAGAATTAGGCCTACTCAATAGCTACAAGGTTTGCGCTGAATTAATTTGGGACGGGCACACCGACCCAGCACTGCGACTTTTCAAGACATACTATTGGCTTGTAGCGGCATTTGCTGCTGGAGAGAGTGAAGACCACAAGAAAATGCTGCTACTTATGATGATGATGATGATGATGATGATGATGATGATGATGATGATGAAAATAGTGGTAATGAACAAATAACACATGTACGTTGAATAGGAAGTTACGACAGTCTCTAGCTTCTCGGAGTTATTTTTTGCGTGCAGATAGGATGGTGTTATGGAAAAATTGCTGTTCATGCTAATGGTAGAGTCGTAAAACTTCAGAATAAACCACATTCTTTTTATAGCAGCCGTCATGTTCGGCATTATCCCTATTGTGATGTTGTAACCATTTTAAATTTAAAACCTTTTAATATTTGAGAAGAAAAATTTGCTCCGGCGCCGGGATCGAACCCGGGTCCTTGGTTCTACGTATCAAGCGCTCTGACCACTGAGGTACGCCGAATTCAATTCACAGCACCGGACCAAACTCTCCTCCTACAATGTTATTTCCGTTTTTGTAGGAGGAGAGTTCAGTCCCGATTGAATTCTGCGTAGCTCAGTGGTTAGAGCGCTTGGTACGTAGAACCAAGGACCCGGGTCCGACCTCCGGCGCCGGAGCGAATTTTTCTCCTCAAATGTTAATTGTCACTATAACAGATATTATTCTGTTGGACCAATTAATAACATCTTTAGTAAATTAAAATCTTTTGCTGCTTTCACTCATTTGACATGAGTTCTTTGAGTTCATTATTTGTAGTCGGCTCAGAGAAAAAAATTATACCATTATGGCAGCATGAATTACAACGCCCATTAACGATATCCTCCCTTAAAATGAAAGGATTGGCAAAGACTATATTTTTCGTTCATTGGACCAACATCGTAATATGTAGTATTGTCTTTATGCAAAATTTCATTTCTTGAAACGTTGTTACAAACAACATTATTTCTACATAGTAGTTTACCAGTTCTTGATGCAGTTACATTTCTAAAAGTTCTACCACCTCTTCTTAGTAGACCAGCTATACTCATAATAATAATAATAATCTAATAGAGAAGAACTAAATTCATAACGTAACAAGACCAGCTATACTCATAGTAATAATAATAATCTAATAGAGAAGAACTAAATTCATAACGTAACAACACTATTAATTTTTAAGGGCCGTATTCATAAACGAGACTTTGGATGAAGACTTCCCAAAGTCGACTTTCGTAGCAAACGTTAACTTTGTTAAAAGTCCTATTCATAGACAATACTTCTGAGACTTTGGCTTTGACTTTGGTAAGTCGAGATTTGACGATCTTGTTCTAATGTTTGCAATCAAAATTACTGCCTTGTAAGCGAATTAAATTAATAGATAGTTGAAATACAGTAGGCATTGCCACAATAAAAGCCACGCTTTGAGTCGCAAATCAATGAAACAATTGAACATCAGTACATGTTAAGCAATTCTTAACCGTTCTTGCGGCTTTACATAAGAATAATTATTCGAGGGCTTAGTGTGAAACTAACGTAACTACAAAAATTGACATTTTTAGGTCTTTACACTAATCGATAACAATTTGTTCTTCTACTTGGCCACAAAAGTCGTAACTCAGTTCGTACAGTCTTGTATATAACACAATTCGTAACTGCAAAACATGATGGTAGCGTTCATATGAAATAGTATTGCCTGTTAAGAATTTTGTTGTGAATTAATCATTGATTGAAATTACATTAGTTTCACATTAAGCCATCAAATTATTTAACTGTAAAATAATGTTATTCTGAAGATATAGATGATAAGAAGATGAAAGACTATGAAAGAGACATATTATCCTGCTGTCAGTTGGCATAGATATTTCCTACCTGTCTGCAGAAACTACTTAAAAATTATCAGAAATCAATATGGAGAAAACAATATTTTGACGACAGCAGGATTATAGATTAACTGCATGTCCAACTGTATAACCTATCCTTTATAGAATTATATAGTCAAAATCATTATTAAGCTGTCAATCCTTACCTATAGCGTAAAATCGCGATGAAATAAATGGTATTATTTATTGGTGGAACAGATAATCATTTTCGATTATTCATCAATGAAAGTTGCAACATGACGAGGATATTTATACTGTCTGTTTATCAAATCTCTACCATGATTTGAATTTATAATCTACAGGGACATCATTTTATTTTTACTAACATTTTTAATATTAACCAGTCTATATCTTTGGATTAAAGCTCTAGAACCGGAAACACTGCTTGGTCCCCCTTCCAAGACTGGAGTTCGATGATACTGGCGTAAAATACAAATCACTTTACTAGATATAGGAGAGAAGAAATGTAGTTGATCCATTTATGTAAACTAGAAAATATCGAAATTTTGAGTTTGATAATTTTCATTAGGTTTTTGTTTAATCAAAATACAGTACTGTACTAACACTTAGTGTTTTACTCATCAATTGAGCTATCCATTCGGACTTATTAATTATGCAGTGTATAATATACTGTTACAGCACATTAGCGTACAATATATAGAATGAAGTTAAATTGAAAAATAATCATAATATGGATATTTAAACACATTTTTGAAAATGGTGGCCGTTCATTTCGATACAGGCTTCAGTTCTTTTGTGCATATTATCGCACTATAGACTATTGTACCCAATTCCAATTACCAGTTTCGTCCTTCGTACGAGTAACTCATGTTGAAATAATTCTATACCTACTCTACAAAAAAAAAAGAGTACCTTACGTACAGTAAATTTAATCTTCACTTCTACCCGATCCGAAAAAATAAAATTATTCAGAAATGCTATCTACTGTCCGTTCAAGTGGTTTTGTCGCAGTGTCGTAGAAAGGGAGGAAATCACGCGACAATTAATTACTTAACAGGGCCCTTTTATTTTAGTTATTTTAAACAGTTGTATAATATTACGTAGACATCCAATTCCTAACATAAATTTATGTTTTCAGAAAATAGCTAAGACAGCCCAGCTACTAGCCCTTACAGAGGGGCGAGCAGAAGCGGGTGGGGGAAACCGGGATGCGACGTAGGCAAACGGACGACAGTACCTGTGCGAAAATATGATTCAATATTGAAAGCTCTTTCGTCACTGGAAAACGCGAACATATTTATGGAACGTACTATACTCACTAACTCAGTACTGCATACGCGCCCTCGGTTCTGTGTGGAGAATGGTTGGAAGTTTAGTAGTAGAGGGTTGGGAGTGAAGTACATTCTAAAACTCAGGTACAATAAAAATTTAAGTAAAAATAAAATGATGTCCCTGTATAATAATACGCTAAGGAGCACGGGAAGTTTTAATAATCTCCTGGATGTCCTCAATATTCTCGGAAATTTCAACAATTTTCCAAATTCAGCCATTTTCCTTATGTCCACGAACGAAAGTCAAAGTCAAAGTCTAGATTTTCGGCGACTTCGAAGTAAAGTGACCATTGAAGTTTACTTTCGTCAAAGTGTCGGCTGTGAATAGGAAAATGGTGACTTTGTGCTTTCCAAAGTCAACTTTGGTCCAAAATCTCGTCTATGAATACGACCCTTAGTAACACCAGATAAAAAACACACGTATATTGAAACACGAAAAAAACACGTGACAGTTTAAAGATGAACAAACCATTATTATCGAGGTCTCGAAAAGCATGATATTGTGACGTCAACATCTCCCATGTACAGAAGGCTTCGATAACTACATTTCTGATCGTTTTAAGGAAACTCGATGTTTTAGTGTTTGAAATTTAATCATTTGAATCACAGCCTTTCCTATACACAAAGCCTCACAATACTGCACCATTCATGACCTTAAAAACTTAACACAGCTGTATTAATAACTGAAATGAAGATAAAGTACATTTAAAGCCAGTACGTGAACTACGGCCATTTGCACAACACTACGAAATGAACTGCAAGATGTCCTACGGTATACGCTTTGCAGCGACGGACGCACATATTTTTTTATTTTTATTTTAAAGCTTTTATTATGAACTACGCTGCAAACTATTTAGATTTTCCCGCAATATTGATATTATTAGCTTTCGGTTGAGACATCACACAACCTCACAGTATGTATAGTTTTCATAAAATTTTTCGCCACAAGTCAAATTAAACATATAGATTGCCATAACCCTCAGGCTAGTCGTATTCCCAACCAGCACCGGACGACTATACTAAGTTTCGTTGCGTACCCAGGTTTCAAGCAGAAAATCCCACATGTGCAACATTATTCATAACAGGCATTGCAAGACATTCGTTGTACTAAATATACAGCTGTAGGAGAAAAGGTAGGTCGTTTTTCAAATGGAAGGATATAATGCTATCATTAAAGCAGAGGTCAGTATTTCATGGCTCGCGAGTCAATCCCTTATTACAAAAGCAGAGCGGAAGGATAAGGTATGCTCTCCCTCACCTTAGCCATCATTTTTTGAATTTGAAAGTCATATTTGTTTTCAGATAATTTGGGGGTTATCACCTATACCGCATCACTAAATAACCATTCATCGAGTAGTTTTGCCAAGCTACTTCCTTTCGTTTCCTTGTCCACATCATGTAAGGTACACATGATCAGTCACATTTTTAACGCAGCGATGAGATGTCATCAACATCTGGATACATCAGCCTCTTACGTATTGTGAGTATTAATATAAAGCACTAGTCATGCTTTTATCTTTTCCAAATTACATTATAAACAAATATCTTACTGGTTAATTTCAGATATTTGTGCAACTCATCGCTCTGAGCGACTGAAAACACACGTAGAATGCCAATATCTACATCTCAAAGACTTTGCTTGCTTGAACACTGCATTACTTGTGGATACATTCCGTCGTTTTCAAACTTTTAGATATTTTATACTTTAATTTTAAATATAGGCATACAATCTGTTATTAGTCACACAACATTTATGGAATTAATCCACGTGTGGTCCTTATATTACAAGACTATTTTAACTCGCTATTGATTGTTACATATTGTATGCTGTTGTGACTTAAAGCACACTTATATTCTCTTATAATGAGTATATACGTTTAATTTTGTAATGCAAACAAGTGTTCACCTAATGTATATCACCTGTGTTCAATTTTGTTGCTTTTATTGTGTTTATCACCTGAAAAATATATAATTTAATGTAAAGTGACACAATTCATTCTGTATTTATATACTTCGATAGGTTGCTGACTGAAACCATATAGCCTTTTCTGTTAGCCATCATTGTTCATTCAATATTAAGCAGTTATGGTATCCTCTCCTCCTACCTTCCCATTTTTGTGTACTGCGGGCTGAATTTTATATGACGTAGTATTTGCCTACCACTTCATTAAAGAATGAAATTATTTACTACTCTGGAAATGAATTATTTGTACAATTTTTTTAATTGGAACAAATTGGCTGAAGACTTTTAATATGTGACGTAGGTAGAATATATTGACTATTACATTTCAGAAGCTGACTTAAGTTGATATTAATTCAATCCAAAACTTAATCAAAATATTATGCCTTATTTTTACCATCCTTAAAGTTTGAAGGATGAAATTTTTGCTGACCAATTCTCTCCTTTTTCATTATTTTTTAAAACACACGTTCAAGTTTTTAGTTGGTTATTTAACGACGTTGTATCAACGACGAGTTTATTTAGCGTCCATGAGAGTGATAATAGCGAGATGGTATTTGGCAAGATGAGGCCGAGGATTCGCCATAGATTGCCTGGAATTCAACTTACGGTTGGGGAAAACCTCGGAAAAAATCAAACCAGGTAATCAGCCCAAGCGGGGATCGAACCCGCGCCCGAGCGCAACTTCACACCGGCAGGCAAGCGCCTTAAGCGACTGAGCCGAGCCGGTGGTTCAATTTTAAGTAGATTATCAATAAATTACTTACAATTTTTAATGTAAAATCATATAAACTGAATATTATATTATATTATATTATAGCTGACTAGAGACAAGAATTTCATGCACTATAAAATCCCAAAATATGAATACATTCATGCACTATCAAACTGCGAAAAATACAATAAATTATGAACTTTCTTTTTGTTTCAAATTTCTTATTTCAGGGTCTTTTTTTTTTTTTTTTGCACAGTAACAACTAACAACATTTCTAAATTGGTTTCTGTTAATGTGTTTTTGTAGGCAAAGAATGAGTTCTCTACATTGCAAGAAGTTATGGGTGCAAACTTCAATGAACCTTTCCTGTTATTAATTTTTTTTTCTTTTCGTTCTACTATCCTGATTCCTGAAGCTACAATGAGAGACATAAAAATCAAGGAATTGAAGTGTCCACTGAAAACCATTAAAATATGCATTTAAACTGAATATAATGTATATTATATGCATGATTAAGATAAAAATTGCTTAAATATGCATTATGCATGTTCTTATCCCCGAAAAGGGCAAAATATACAAATATGCACGGATGAAGTACACATATTTGGAACTGGAAAGTAATGAAATGGATAGGTACTAAGTTTGAGTTATGTCCTATGTTCCTATAAAAACATGCATTTGCATATCATTCTCGTCTCTACAGATGACAATTGGGGCGTTCAGAGCACAAGGGAATCAAGTCACAAAAACATACTTTTGAGAAAATTAGACTTAAAGTCTTTATGTATAGTTTATAACCCATTAAATGTGAGTGTGATTTAAACATTTGCACCATTGCAAAGATTGTACATAATTGAAGAGTCCACTGCAAGAATGATGGATGTCACTTTCTTGTCGAAAATGAACCAAGACTGTCAATGCATGGCGTAAGACATATAGAATGTACATAGAAAGTTATATAGTCATTGGCCAGTAATGATCGGAAAATCATAGTTAAGCTTTGAGCGCTAAGCATTTCAAACTTTCAATTGCGTCTCCTGAAAAATGTATTCGAAATGACATCCATCATTCTTGCAGTGGACTCTTCAATTCTTGTATGCTCTGAAAGTAGCCTCATCTAAGGTATGTAAAGACAAAATATCTCCGAATTGACCAAAAGTGGACTTGATTCCCTTGTGCTCTGATCGCTCCAATTGTAAGTTACTATTATGGTTTGTATAACTGTGTTTTCACGAGTAATACAAATTAGTTCATCATTTCGTACACGACAGTCAGAAGTAATTGGTATTCATATAGAACGGACACCCAAAGAAAGTCCTTTTCATGGCTACATCTTTTTCTCAAAATGTATTCAAGAAACAAATAATTCTGAGTAACGAAGCTCAAAATTGCAAATATGTAATAATAAAAATAATTACGGCCGGGAGTCGAATACGGAACATTTTATAGCCAGGATAACGCTGCTATTCAGCTATTAATGAGATAGGGATGTATGAATAGAATGTTAAAGTTGGTTCCTATGTATTTAATATTAACTGTAAGATATTTTTTTCTGAATCAACAAGCATTTACAAACATAGCGAAAGTCCCCCAGTCCCGGATAGTTCCCAGTATCGGACAAACATAGTTCTAGCAATGCCCGGTAGATGGTAGATGGCAACTATGTATCGTTACAGAGTATTTGTTGATTCACTGCTTTCGACAGGTTGAGACAGGTTTTAGGCCTCTACATTAGGTGATGTGAGTGTTTTAGTGTGAGATGTATATTTTCCAAATGTCATATTTTCTACACTTTCTACTGCCTCTCAAGGCAGGGATCGGCAAAAAAGTCATCGTGGTCACTAGCAATAGTGACGTCGCAGGGGCAGCGCAGTAAACTGTCATTCCTTCTCCCCCTCCCTTCCGTCCAACACCCCTACAACTCATGTACACAGGCATCTATCAGTGGCGGGTTACCTGATAAGATTTAGAATCTTTCTTTCTCAAACCTTCAACATCGGTTCGGAAACGTGTGTTGAAGGAAAAATGGGAGAAACAGTTTATTTTGTGCATATGGCGACAATGTATATGCCTCTTGTGCTCTAAAGTGGTAATAGGCACTTACTGTATAAATCAAGCACCTACCGACATTAGGGCACGTCATAACATTATCACGAAATCATAGGTAAGCATCAACATATCCAATGTAATTGTAAATAGAAATGTATACAGTAGAAAATAAGTACAAACATAATTTTCTTTTCGTAGCACTGGACCGAGCGAAGCAATTAAAACATAAAAGAAACTAAATTCAAATAACAGTTCCGGTACTAAAATATGATGAAACAAGCTTAGTCAAAGGGAACTCCATGCAAGTTACGTTATTGCTTTGCAAATTGCAAAATCATTGAAGTGCTATAATGAAGGACAATTCATTAAAACATGTCCAAATAAAGTTGCTAACAACATTTGTCCCAAATAATCTGATGTTTTTAACAGTATGAAATTATCCACACTAACAATACATAGGAGGATGAGGGATATTGAAACACTAGCTGAACGAGAAATAAAATCAGAGATGAATAAACAGTGCTTCAGGTGGAAACGTAGATATTGATACAGTAGAATTGTAATGTTCACTCGCGGAGTTACGAAGGATCTCTCTGTATAAGAATATTTGTTCGATGTCATTGCACTTAAAGGAAATACAACAGGAGAGGAGTTATTCCAAACACGAAGAAATATACAGAAGAAATTAATCTCAACATAAAGCAACTTCTATCTGTCGTAACATACGGAACTCGAAATAAGAGTATAAAAAAGTATACTAGATGGATTAACGTGTTATTAAGACAGCTGGAAATAAGTGAGGACATAAAACATTGTCGTTATATAACACACCAGACTGGCGTAAGATTTATTTAAAATTCTCTCCTATCACAAGTCGTCTGGGGCCTACATAGCTGCTATGTTTTGCTCTATATTCAATATATTTCGGAACACTTGTTTTCTGGACGAAAACTTCTAATATATAAACATAGATCTGACTAACTAACAGACGAAAGTTGAGTTGTATTAAAGTGTCAATTAGTGACGTATTTTCCTAAGTTGTTGCAGCACAGTAGAAATAAAGGCGAAGAAATATTATAATATGTATATCTATAAATCAATATTGTGTAATCTACGTCAGATGCTTGTGTTGAGAGTTCGCTACTGGGAGCCGAACGGAGTGCTCTATACTCCTCGATTGATATTACATCTTATATATTGCTGGTTGCGTCCAGTGATGTCATAGTGAGTACAAATTTGCCTACTACTATCTTAAGGTGACCGTAGAATTTGGTAGGGTAAAATCGTCTAATGCCGTGATATCCCTAATCCCGTGATACTTTTTTAAAACTGAATGTCAGTCAAAGCTTTGCCGTTCGGTTATAGCGCCAGACATCTTTCTCGAAAGAGTGCATCTTTCAGCTACTTTTGAGACATCGGTGAACTTCCCAGCAAGATACCCAATCCCGTGATAATCAGTGAAAGAAACATATCACGGAATTAGGGGTATCACGGCATTAGACAACTTTATCCTATATGTAGTTATTGGATTCTATATTAAAAGAGCTACCTATTATATACTTGATTTTGATTTGCGAGTGACTATGGTGTGGAAGCAGGAAGTTTTAGGTCAGCACGCTAGTCATCCAGTATCGGACAGTATCTGTTTCCCCAGTACCGACGAGAGAATTTCATTAAGGGTAAGATTTCATACCCTATTTCTTATTTCAAGATCTTTGTTCTGAAGTAGAAAATAATAAGAAAGGCAAATGAGAAGAGAATAATGCGAAATATTCATTGCAGAAAGTTATGGAAGAGGGGATCACTATCAGAAACTTAGATGCTCATGTCTCTATTCCAGAAAGTACCTTAGGAGACACAGTTAAGGAACTAAAATCTGAGAATTCAATTACTACAGTGCAAAGCTGGCAAAGAAAATGGAATCATAAAAGAGAACTATCGACTTTAACATAAGATGAAACAGAATGCGTCATCTGTCTGGAAGCAAGTGAAGAATCCTGTGAACTTTAAATGAATTTGGATTGTACCGATTCAGATAACAGTGTTTGTTTTGTATATGATCATTGTTAGTAAAACCAATCATTGTCCCACATAATCAGCGTCTTCAACGCAGTGTGGCAAAGGATTGCTTTAGTACCAAAAATGTCTACTTTCGATTAAAAATACTTTCATGCTAATGATTCCTTCTTTTCAACTGCCTGTATTTGTTTTAAAGTATATGAAAAATGATGTTCACTGTATGTCCGATACTGGGATACAGGTTTTGCAGTACTGTAATATCAAGGTTGTTTAACTTCAAAATAGTATATGTAAATTGTCTGAAATGTAGGTCATTAATTCATGGAGATTGTCAGAGTAAGAGTCAATTGAACATGTTTGCAATGCTATTATTGTAATCAGTTACTTAAATTTTCCACATTTGATGAAAAGTGGGAGATTTTCCCCTAAATGTAGCTTCTGAACTTTATAAATCTAGATTACGATTCATATTCTTGCATATCACAACATCAGGATTATATTTTTAATTGTAGTGTTTTAATTTATACGGATTTTGAATTAATACCATCAACTGTTTCTTTCAGCACTCAATTAAAATAACACGACCGGCCATTTTATGTTTCCGTGAGTGTAAAAATCTTATTTAATTTTTCGTCTATTTCTATACCCTTTGCTACAGCTCTCACAAGGTTTCTAGATGGCAGTCATGACAGAGAGGGATAACCCATGGCTTATATCCCCTTGTCTTATAGTGACACTTTTTCGTTTCTTAATTTATATAATTTCCCTTTTATACAGGATGTTTCACAAAGATTGTGCAATACTCTAGGATGTGATTTCTGACATCATTCTGATGAAAAAAGTTCCTATACACATGTGTACGATTGTGAATAGTTTGGGATAAAATCACGTTTCTTTTTCCCTAACACGCATTCTTGTGAACTCTCTCTCTCTCTCTCTCTCTCTCTCTCTCTCTCTCTCTCTCTCTCTCTCTCTCTCTGGACGTGTGGAGCTGTATGTGTTACAGTACAGCTGATAGCAGCGACACAAAATCTCGTGATCTCATGGTCACGGTTAGAGATAACTCAACACTGGCATAACGTATCTACCTAACATCCGAACAACGGAAGTTAGGGAATGCTGCGCGCGCAGTTCACACTAGGGCGACTACGTGTATTACTGCACAAGTTGGGGTCTTTGAAAACCGAATTTAATACAGATTTTTCAGGTGAGTAATAACGTGATTGTTCTTTAATGAATTTATAATACACCCAGTACCATAGTTGTAAATAATTTAAATACTTAAACCTTCATAATATCTGCGTTTATGTTTAACATTCAGGAGGCCGTAACTCACTCAATTTAAAAAAAATGTGACACAATATGTTTATATGAATTTTCGTCATCAGAATGATGCCAGAAATCACATCCTAGAGTGCTGCATAATCTTCGTGAAACAGTCTGTATATTCGATGAAATTATTCTTTTATCTTGTGAGTATAGTAATATTTAATGTTAATTGAGTATGGTCCTCAGTTCTGAGGCTCTTTCTTCAACCAAATAATACTCATATATTTCTCTTAAAGTATACATTTCACATGAGCGTTTCTAAATAGGTCTATAACTTAAATATAAAACATTCAAATTCAATTACATCCATTAATTAAATTTCTCCAACTTCCTCTGTTTTCTGCATCCTCTTTCGTCGTCTCGAATTTCCACGATTGTTGTACTTTGTAGTTCCACATGGTTATATGTCGACCTTTTCTATTCCTTTCAAGTTGCCATTTGTAAACCGCTTGTAGTATTATACTATCATTAATCCCTTTTACATGTCCATACAATTTCAATCTCTATTGTTCGATCTCATCCATTAGGATTTCTTCTGCTTGCATCATTCTTCGGCTTTTAGTATTTCTTGCTTTCTTTTCTTTTCGGGATGGATGGATGGATGGATGTGGAATTGCATGCAAGGTTGGATGGATGAATGTTTCAATTTATGGCTTTACTGTCTATTAGAAATTGATGTCAAGTCATTGAAATATTTCATCACAGACCCAATCATATGATACCAAAATCAACCCCTTAACCTTGAGTGTTGGGTGACAATTATGTCTTGTAACCAGTGGCGGCTCGCATTAAGGGGCACATGGGTACGTGCCCCCCCCCATTCGTTTTACTCTCCCACAAAAAAATTAAACAATTTTTGCTTAAAATTATCGACTCAAAACTTAATTATTTAAAAGCTTCCATTCAGGCATAAACATACTGTGAAATGTGAATGATTTCAGCTACGGCGAGCGAGTGGAATCGTGGAATCATCTGGCTCGGGCTCCGTAGTTCTAGTGCCCATCCTTTGCACATGCGCACTGATAACTCAAGAGTTTCAAGTGCAAAAAGAGCGGTGTGAGGTGATGGATGCGGGGTTGAGAAGTGACAGGGAAAGCGTCGACCAGGGCTCAGTCATTCCTGTGCACATGCGCAAATGGTTTTAATATAGATGATGGTAACACTGCCATGGCCCAAAGAACCAACTGTGTTGCCAGCTTAGCTATTCCGTAGCTAGATCTAGTATTTTTAGATTAATAAATTCCTACATTTCATATCAGAGGCAATGCTTAACTATGTTTTCCGATTAATTTAGCTACTAAAATTAAACCGTTTAACATGTTAACATAGCAGTTTAGCTATATTCAAAATTATGGTATGCTACTTTTTTATTAAGAGTGTTGGCAACATTGATAACCGTACGAAATACATGTTCTCGGTTCCCGCGTTTGTATTCGTAGCGGCAATAATACAATTCTGAATGTTATTAATAATTCTCTTCTTTTTTACTTTCAGTGTGAAGTTCGTTACATTAGTATTCGTTGTGTGCTTGTGGACTTGTTCATTTCAATATGAATACAGTTAGTGAACTAATTGGAAACCAATCAGATTTCGACAGCAGAGTTCGCGCCAAGAAAGACTAACAGCATTAGCAATGCTTTCACTTGAGAGTAAAATGGTGTGTTTGATTCCTAACTTCAACCAGCGAGTTATCGAAGTATTTGTTCGAGCTAAGGACCAAGGAATGGACTTCATCTATAAACAGAAAGGTTAGTGTATAATGCATTCCTTCTATATTTTGCTATTGAAATTTTCAGAAATTACTCAGTGTGGCAAGCCTATGTTCGTGTAGTGATTTATTAATCCAATATTAGTGTTTTAAGAGTGCCTCGCCAAATAATTTGGTCACAAGCCGCCACTGCTTGTAATCACTGAACAGATTAGGTCTGGGATTAAGCTCGCTATAGGTAAGCCTACTGACTATATTTGTATCGTAGCCTGGACCCATTTACTGTGCATCTACATTACAAATTCAGTTCTAGGAATGAGGCTAAAATGAAGGATGAAATTTTGATGCCGAGCAGAGGTTCAACTTACCAGCGCGGGGACTTAATGTGATCCAATATTCTTATTTTATATGCGAAGCACGGAAATATCTGTATGAGACATAATTTCACAATTATTTTGGTTTTGTTCTTTATTTATGGAAACATTTGTCCTTTTAGACTTTATGTGATTCCTATAGGTTAATCCTTAAAATTTTACTCCAACATTTCATTTCAACATATCTCCGTTTCTTAATAATATTGTATCATACTAAACAGTTTCGTTACACTCACTTATGCTATTAGTAGGAAACTGCTATTAAAAGTAACAATTTCTTCAGTTGATGAAGCAATTTTGCTGGCACCTTAAGAATATTCGTTAACACTATGAATTATTGTGTTAAGCTCTTCTATCAGTTACATGTGCAGTTAGGGAAACTTGTAAAATATACCTTTAACACCGAGAAATAATTTACGCAAGAAATAATTTCTTATGATTGGACCCAAAATCATAGATGAAAATTAGAGAGCTGCGTAACAGCGCTTTGAACTGGTTTATATTCGACCAGTAGGAGAACAAACGGCGAGGTTGAACACCCGATCGAATATCCGACTTTCAAGCGCTTGCTCCTAATGTTTTGCTGGCTAGACAGAACACCAGGCGCACTTCACCATACAAGAAATCTGATGACTTTTCTGACTACACAAATGGAGTAACAATTGAAGGAAATTTACTTTTCCTAATTAGAAAAAGTGTTAGCTTGAAATGGGCCTATAATTGAATGAACACTTTGATGCATTTATCTCCTCAACTAATATATAAATCAACTAATTAACACCGGTAACAACAAAGGAAATAAGCGTAATGCATAGATGAAACCAGGCATGTAAACAAATGCAATAATAAAATATATTAAAATGACTTACGAAACAGAAAAGCAAATAAGTACACACTTACTATTGTAACGGTCATACTTTAAACTCAAAATGAATAGGTTACCTCTAAAAGAGTAATTGTTAATACAGTCTGTCCCATTTAATTATTCTAAGTGGGTGTATTATTATTTCATTAATAAATTATTTTTAAGAACATAAAAGTTATTAACAAAAATAAAAACTTTCTCAAGCTATAATGATTGTAGCTTCATGATGCATGTTGTCGCTTCTCAAGATACCTAACATGAATGAATGAATGGGGAGAGAGGAGGAAATATCAATCGAAAGTTACACGAAGATAATCGGCGTAGTTGCAACGATTCTTGAAATTCCTGGATGGCTCAATGTCGTCTGCCTTTCATGACTCAGAGCCGTCCACTCGAGAAAAACGCGGGCATTCGTTAAAACGAACACTGGATCACTCCACGAGACGGAAGAGCTTTGCATACTGTCTACAGCGCCAGGCGTTCTGTAGCAAAATATCATTTCTATTTTTTGTACCGGTTGTGCATGACTCTAATAGAAATTTATTTATTTATTTATTTATTTATTTATCTATTTATTTATCTATCTATTTATTTATCTATTTATTTATTTAGCTAGTAATTGTAACATAAAATATAATATAAACAGAAAAATTTTAACTTGACCCTGAAAGAGTAGAACTCGTGCTCAGGGGCGGATTCCTCAATAGAAATTAAGATGTATATATGCTTTCCAAAAACATAAGAATTTGTGGACCTTCGCTAACAAAAATCTCCTAATTCGAGTAAGAAAATATCACCAACAGCAGTAACTTCTCATACTTAGATTGATGAAGGAGGAGATAAATTGTACTTTACAGCCTTACGCAACATAGGCGTCGACTACAGGCATGCTCGGTCACTGGAGTTTACCCTGGAAATGAAGTGGTATGCTCAGCATACCCGCAATGTGATTTCTACTTCTTGATATTATTATTATTATTATTATTATTATTATTATTATTATTATTATTATTATTATCATCATTATTACTGTTTCATTAAATTATCTTCTAACTTGTACATGTGTTTTTCATTTAATAATTTTAAGCAAAATATTGGACTTGTGCATGAGCGACCTACCTAAAATCCATGTTGTTCCTTAGCTAAGAACTTCTCTGAATATGTTTGCCGTTTAAAATTAAATATATTTGAGCAGATTTTATAGCAATTATTCCAAATACATAACCTCGATATATTTTTTTTATTTCTTCTATCACTTTTTTGTAAAGGTGTATGGCAATTGCATGTGGCCATTCAATAAGAATCTGAAGATTTGTGTAGGCTACACTTTGTTTAAAAATGTCCAGTAATCTAATTTTGAACTCCTGTGAAGCATACATGTATAATTCTGCACAAATTTTGTATGCACTTGCGCTTTTGCAATTTTTTATGAGTTCAAGGCTGTCTTCCATTCTCCTATATTTATCGTATCTTTTATATTATTATTTGAATGCTCATATTATTTGGGCGTGTTTGGATCATTTTTAAGAGTAATCCATATTTATATATAATAGACTAAGAATTTATTTTCATCAATGCCATCACTTAATTTTGTAG
Source organism: Periplaneta americana (assembly GCF_040183065.1). Classification (NCBI taxonomy): domain Eukaryota; kingdom Metazoa; phylum Arthropoda; class Insecta; order Blattodea; family Blattidae; genus Periplaneta; species Periplaneta americana. The sequence goes on from NC_091130.1 coordinate 98,616,292, forward strand.
GTTCCTTCCTATCTTTGGATATAAATTTCAATATTTTGTATGCACTGGATTTTATTCTATAAATGCCAGGTACTAAATTATTCACAAATTTCTCTCAAGAAATTATTTCCTTTTTTTCTCACCTCTTGTTTTGCAAATGCTGCTTTTCTTGTTGATGTTAGTTTCTCTTATAATTTTTTGGAACTTAGCCATTTCTTATATGAGTTTTTCTTTTCTGCAATAATTGTTTAATATCATAATCTGTCATTTTGAAGTATTTTCTACTTCTATGATATCTTTTTGTTGTCCCCAGAGTTTCAAGTGCTGCAATTGTTGGTATTTGTTTTAAAATTTTCCATTCTGTTTCGATATTGTCATCTGGATTTTTTACTTCGTTTAAATGTTGGTTCAGTCTTCTAGTATGTAGCATTCTTGTACTTCGGTCGCTTAAGAGTGTAATTTTGAAATTTTCTTAAATGTTTGATAATTTTTTGTTATTTATTCTCTTGTTCAAAAAACTATGTAAACTGAAATAAATAACCCTTCATTTGGAATATTACTCTCGAAGAGCATGAATATTCCATGTGTAGGCCTACTCGTTTTATGTGTCACTGTTCTCGTTTATGGAAATGATTTGACATAAAAAATGTGAAACATGGTCATGCTTGACATACATTCATCAGTACGGCACATTAAGATTAACCTGGTCAGTGCACACATAATATTTTGTCCCTTACAGCGAATATTTTGTGAAATACCGGGTGTTTCAAAATGAATATCGGGGTTTTAATGTTTTATAGTATTTATTAAATTTAACGTACAATCATAATACACCAAATGAAAGAGCAACTCAAACAGTTTTGCTACAAGTACTCAATGTGAGCACCTTACACGGCACACATCGAGTCGATAAGCGAGTTCTTCCCTAACCTTGATCAGTGTGTCTGGAGTAATTGTTGCAACAACTGCTTCAATCATCTGTCTTAAGTCTGGTAGGTCAGCTGGTAGCGGAGGTACATACACACGATCCTTTATGACTCCCCAAAGGTAAAAATCGCATGGTGTAAGATCTGGTGAACGTGCAGGCCATGCGAAACAAGCTTTGTCATTCGGCCCCTTTCGGCCAATCCAGCGGCCGGGTACAACGTCGTTTAACCAATCGCGTACTTCCATATGCGTCTCCTTAAAATTCTCCACACAGACGTCGCTGGAATTGCTAATTCGCGACTAGCCTTCCGAACAGATGTCTTGGGGCTACGCGTGAAAGACTCTCTCGTTCGTTCAACGACAGAGGAAACTGTGCATGCGCGTACAAAACTGTTTGAGTTGCTCTTTCATTTTGTATATTATTTATAATTGTAAATGAAATGTAATAAATACTACAAAGCCTTAAAACCCCGATATTCATTTTGAAACACCCATCTCGACAAAATTCCGTATATTTGTACAAACATTTTAAAATGAAAATGAGTGTATTGTTTAAATAATATTTCATAATAGAGAATAGGCAATAATAAAAAATATATTATATTATTAATATTACTGTTGATATTATTACAGTTATAGTATCGACTCAGTGTTAACGCTTGCATGCACCCTCCTCTGTAGAGGAATGGAAAGCCCTGGTTTAAACGGTTCAGTATGGAGGTGGCTGCTGGGTTGGATTGAACTGTTCGATAAATTAGAAAAATCAACCCGTCCTGCCTCATATTCCACTTCTGATGATGCATTGGTGAATGCCGATTCTGTTTGAAACACTAGGTAATTGATATATTGAAACAATCACACATCATGACTAAAAATTCATCTGTCATTGAAACTGCTGCATGTTTTTAATAGAAACTACACTGAAGTGATTTCGTGGGCTTTAAAAACATATATCGCTGACATGTTCTATAAATATTTCTACTTTTTGTTTATGCGATGACATTGGCTACATATCGCAGTCATTATTTGAAAAGTAATATCTGATGTTTATTTGTACGCTATAGTGTTCTTCAGTCTTCATTATGTGTTAGTGAAAGTCGAAGACCATACTTTAACAGCCAATGATTCCAGTAAGAGCAATAACTAATTAATATTAATTACTGCAAAATAATTTGATTGTCTAGTTATTTTCGATATTGCAATTCATCTAAAGCAAAAGGGTACATATTCGGAACATATTAACTGGTCTAGATACGTTCTTATGGATGTAGGGAGTAATTTTGTTTCATGTTTAGAAAGTTGGCAAAAAGCCTCAGCCTATGAGGCGTTTAGTTGCAAAATCAGATACATCACTAAAACATAATTTTTCAGTATGAAGGAAGAACGTTTGCAAGAAACCAAGGATTCGCAACCAATACTATTCTTTCATCATACAAATCCATGTGATGTATCTGGCTTTGGAGCATAACAGTGCTATAGCAGTTGTAGAATCATATGAAGATATGAAATATAACATTAACTCATTTTCGAAAAAGAAAAAAAAAAGTGATGTATCTGATTTTGCAACTACACACCTCATATGATGATCTTTCCTTTGAGCGATATTGTCCAAAATTGATAGAGGAAGTGTTACAAATATGGAATACGATTTTTTTTTTTTCGTTTTAGAACCTACACGTTTTCAATACCGAACGTAAATTATCGTTCTGTTTATTGCTGAATGTCACTTTGAATGGTACAAAGATTATATATAGGGTTATTTTACGTCGCTGTTTCACCATCTCAGTTCAATTAATCATTCCTAACTCAAACAATTGTTATTTCAATTATTTTAAGTTAATTCATCTGTCACATGTTGACAACAATGGCATAAAACAAAATGGCGACTCCGCAGCAACGCGCCCAAACTGTTTTCTCGTATACAGAGACGAAATCAATAATTACAAAGAAATTACCGGAGAGAATATGGAGGAAACGCACCTGATGGGAAAACCATTAAGGCATGGTGTGAGAAGTTTCTGGCAACTGGAAGTGTGAACAAACAATCCGGAGGTTCTCGTCGACGTGTCTCAGAAGAGAAGAATGAAGAAATTAGAGTAGGATTTCAGAGAAGTCCTCAAAAATTAATTTGCCATGCATCCCAGCAGTTCAATGTGCCGACATCAACTGTGCACCGAGTGCTTCATAAAGTGCAAATTATTCAACAATTAAAACCAGATGACAGGCCACGACGACAGACATTCGCTATTGAAATGCTGGATGGTATTGACACGGACTATCAATTTCTTGGAAACGTCTTGTTTACAGAAGAGACAACTTTCTTGTATCAGAATCTGTAAATCGGCACAATGTAAGGCTCTGGGGTACAGAAAATCCACACGTCTACCGTGGACATGTCCGCGTTTTGCCCAAAATTAACGTTTGGTGCTGCCTAATGGAGAAGAGGATTATCGGTCCTTTTTCCTTTCATGAGGAGACAATAGCTGGTCCGGTATACCAAGACATGTTGGAACAGTTCTTGTACCACCAGGTAGCTGAACTGCAACCTCAAGTAATCTTTCAACAAGACGGAGCCACCCACTGGAGCCTGGATGTTCGGAATTCCCTCACAGAAGCCTTCCCAGATCGCTGGATTGGACGCGGTGGACCAATTTGGTGGCCAACACGTTCGCCAGACATCACTCCATTGGTCTTCTTCCTCTGGGGATATGTAAAAGACCGCGTGTTTGCGACTCCAGTGCAAGATCGTCAAGATTTACGAACCCGTATCCGTGACACAATTGCGACAGTATTAATGGACATGTTGGACATAACGGGAACGAAATCGAATACAGACTTGATACTGTTCGTGCTACCAATGGTGCACATGTAGAGATGTATTAGTGTGTGACAATGAAAATTGTTTCCGTTTCTCTTTCTTTTAATACCAGTCTCATTTCATAATTCTGCATACCTTGTTAGCAATGATTAATTAAAATGTGGGAGGTTTGAAAGGGACACAGTTTATATTAAAAGAAGAATTACAACAATTAGAATATCCATCTCAATACCTTTGAATAATCCGTTCAGATTTGAAATGGAAGGTAAATGAGGAAAGCCATTTATAATTTACTACGTTATTATCCCTAATTTACCTCTGATTGAGGTTCTGCTTGATATGTACATCTATCAGGCAACATCTCGCTTGACGATATGTGTCAGAGGAAGAACAATAATTATTTGTTTATGTATCCAAAGTCTGACTAGTGTATATGTATCTAGTGGCGATGTATGCAATGGAGGGGAAAGAAACTGGCCACCCTACCCCATCATCTCCTGGCCTAGTTGCCTCATAAATAGTGGTTTCTTGGTATCACTTGTGAGGTTCAGAGTTGTCTTCGGACAGTTGACTAAACAAACAACTCTAATAATTTTTTGGGGAAATTCAGTTAAATAATAACAATGCGATTAACATTTTATAGCCTTTGAATAATATCTATTTTTTAACACTGGTGTCTTGTCACTGAAATATTACAACTGTACTTACCATATTATTCTAACTATTAGACTACGTAAGTAAAGAAGGAATGCGACAAATAAAATATTGATATGAATATAGACACATGAACTAACAACGATTTAGCCTTTACTCACTAATATTTGAAATTGTCTTACCTACATGAAAAAGTGTAAATTTCTCGAAATATTCGACGACAACCTTTACTCAGTTACATCTTATAAATAAAATTAGTGATGGGATTCTTTCCGTGTACACAGTGTTCGAAAAGTCATATTGCACTGAAAGTAGAAATTGTAGTAACGTAATAATTGAGAAATTTTTAATTGAGATTCAATGAAATGGCAATGATACGCCATATGTCATGTTTTATTGCCTATTAACCGTCCTCCCAAACTGAACGCGCAACTGGCATTCGGAATGAAGGTCATGATCGAACTTTTAGTCAAAGGAGTCACAAGTGTCGATTCATTTACTCGTCTCGGAACAAGGACAGTATTGTTGGCTTTTGAACTAAGGATGTTTTTCGTGGAACAATTTGTAAGAGTACTAAAGGGTCCATTTTCTTCAATAAATCCAATGACGCAGAACGGTTGCTAGACCTTGTTAACCAATCATTCATATTCCATATCACCAGGAAGGATAATTCCGGCAAGACTGCAATAATTGTTCACATCGCTTACACATTAATATGGCAGCTGGAGGACATTTCTTCAGATACATCATCTCCCGGGTACTGTGGCCTGCACGGTCACCGGATCTGATATCAGGGAACTGGCAATGTTGTGGATGATTACAGCCCGTGTCGTTCTTTCTGTGGAGAGAACTGAAGGGCAAACGTACACAGGTATTCCGTGTACATTTGAATAGCTACAGTCTGCAATAACGACAAACATACAAGAAATCACAACATATATCCTTACAAAGTGTTCGCTAACATGCAGAGGCATTTGCAGACATGTGTCGGGGCCAATTCTAATACGATTTGTAGAATCTAATTAGATAATAATTATATTAAATTTGTTCAGTTCACAATGAGTTTTTGGACACACTGTAGTCTACATTTTCTTCGGTTTAAGTTAGTTAATATTTTCATTCTTTAACGGGCAAAACGAGCGATGTACTCCGTCTTCAATATTTGATATACTAAAACTTCTTAATTACTTTCCCTCCTTCCTCTACATTGCAGGGGGTTTGTACATAATGTTATGTGATAATGAATTATATAGAGAATCTTGTTACAAAGTTTTAACACCACTCCTTAATACAAAGAATTACAAGAGATCTGTCGTCAAGGTTATATAGGCAAACCTTCATTGCTTAAAAGGAGCCTTTGAATTTTCAGAATACGTCAATTCACACACTTTGCAAAATTCGTGTAGTCGTTGTAAATGTTAACTCCTTGTGAAATGTAATAGAAGATGAAATTGAGTTGTTGAAGGTAGTCAAAGAAAGGAATTGAGGAAATGGATAAGGGGTGGAGGAAGGATGTGAATAAAAGCGGTGTTCAAAGTTTTATAGGCGGAGTGGTTTGAAGTATTAAGGAAAACTTACGAAATTCATCAAGGTTTCACGATTCCAGCAGACTAAAAATGAAAAGACTTTATATAAGAGAAAAACTTTTATATACTTTTAAAGCACAATATTACATTTTCAGTGCACTATGTTTTGATAATCTAATATGCTTGCATAAATTGTTGAGAAGTATTATAGCAATAAGTCTATACAGGGTGGAAGGTAACCTTTTAGAATCCTTCACACACATAACGTTTTGTCAAATAATATTTTTTTATACGACCAATAGTTTTTGTAATATTTCGAGAAAACGAATGTTGCAATGTTGCAACATTGTAGACAGTAGCAGTACTTATTTCGCGAGATTATTGCATCCCAGCATACTGAATTCCGCTCCAATCATCTACTTGACAGGGGTTTTGAGAGGATCTACACACATACCGTTTTATAAACAAAAACATCTATTGACAATGTAGTCAAATCAAAATTTATGTAATCGCAACATGTTAATTCCATGAGCTATGTTATTCGTTATCAATGATGAAACGTTCGTTATTGTATTGTTTCAGCACTAAATTTAGTACGAACAAACACGTAGTTTCCGTTACATTTTAAGGCATTTTCTTCAATAATACAGTAGAATAAATAATCACGCATAAAACAAAATTAAACCTTTAAATGCAGTATAATGTTATATTGAGTATCACACACTTGATGTCACTCCATCTCAATTACACTGACTGACAAAAAAAAAATCACGCACCAAGAAGGAGTTGTCGTTTTTCTGCAAACTCGGCATACAGTTACATCTCAGGGAGATAGTGATTGATTAGCATAGTAAAGTAATTTGTTGAATGGTGTTGCCACCAGAGGTCGTGAACCTGCTGTCATCCGTGGCCTATAAAAGGGCTTGCACAGGCAACTCGAACGTAGTGGACTGTTGTTTCCGGTTGCATAAAAGTCGTCGATCACTCGACATGCCTCTACGATGCAATCGAAGAGACTTTACCCAGTTAACGGAGTTAGAGAGGGGGCGCATTATTTGAATGCGCGAGGCTGGATGGTCGTATCGACGAATCGCCAGCCACCTACGCTGTTCTGACCACACTGTTAGGACGTGTTGGGATCAGTGGATGAGTGAGGGCACGCACACACGGGGACTGGGCTCAGGACGCCCTCGACTGACCGCCAGGAGAAAAGATAGTCGAATCCTCCGACAAGCCCGAACAGATCCAACTGTTTCGTCGCCCACCATCCTGAGACAGGTAGCAAGTCATTATAGGCCCCTGTGTCTGCCCGAACCATTTCCAGGCACTAGGCTGAAGGAAATTTGGTCTCACGGTGCCCATCACGTGTCCTGCCATTGACACCCGCCCACCGTCGCCTCCGTTTACAGTGGTGTCGTGAGCGACAAACCTGGACTGCTGAAGACTGGAACCGGGTTGTCTTTAGTGACGAATCCAGGTTCTCTTTGAGCTCTGACGATGGTTGTGTTCGTGTCTGGAGACCTCGTGGTGCGCGCCTCAATCCTACATTTGCTGTGGCGCGACACAACGCAGCCACTGCTAGCGTGCTGGTCTGGGGGGTCATCACGTATGACAGCCGGCCACCTCTAGTAATGATACGAGGGTCAATAACAGCGCAGCGATATGTGCAGGACATCCTTCAGCCACATGTGTTGCCACTCATGGCAGGATTTCCAAAAGGTCTTTTCCACCAGGATAATGCTCGGCCTTACACAACAAGGATGTCACGGGAATGCCTCCGAAACGTTGTCACACTTACATGGCCTGCACGAACGCCAGAGTTGTCACCAATCGAACATGTCTGGGATCACCTGGGACGCCAACTTCAGCGACCTAGAAGTTTACAAGATATAGAGAATCGGTTGCGGCAAATATGGACAGATACGCCGCAGGATACCATACGAAATCTGTATGCCTCCATACCCATCCGTATTACAGCTTGCATCCAAGCTAGATGTGGGCAAACAGGGTTCTAGAGCCTCAATTCAGGTGGTCAGTTTTCAGCAACAAAATTATTATTTTGCTCTAATATTGTAATAATTTATATACATCAATGTTACGATCATCCACATCAGGTTTCATGTAATTCTCACAACTCCTTCTTGGTGCGTGATTTTTTTTGTCAGTTAGTGTACAATACAATGTTTGGAAGAAATAAATAACTTTGAAACTATATGAAAATAATACACTTTAATGTGTGGTACACTGTTAAATTTTGTACACCATTCTCTACAGTATCTTTTAAACTTATTTTTCAAAGTGTCCATCAAATGCTTCTCTATAACTTTCACACTCCTGATCCAGTTATCTGTCACAGTATATGCGAGCATCTGCAGCGACATTGTGACCATTTTCTCCATAAATTAATAACATGTCCAGTTACTCACGATTAGAAAACTGTGGCATCTCGTGTTTCAACTGCTTCAAACTGCACGTAGCCTGCAAATAATGATGAAGTGAATGTAAGCGTATCGTCCGCTCCGTACACCTAGCTCGGCTACATGGTTTTCGTACGTAAGAAACAATGTTGCCAGCGTGTCATAACCCTGTTCCCATGCAATGTGTATACGACTATTAACGCAATTTATTCGAAATCTGTGTTATTTTCCATATAAATATTACTGTAACATGGCCATACATAGCTTACACTACCATCCTACATGAGATAAAAATCCAAATTTGAGCAGTTTTATGAAAAACGTAATCATAATTTCAAGTTACAAAAGACCATTTTTTTCGAAAACCTCCCTTCTGGAAACTAAATATTATTAGACTTTCTTGTTTGTCATAATTCGAGATATATCCCAGAAGGATTGTAGAAGGTTACATTTCACCCTGTATATCTCGAGCGACCTCTGGTGATTCCTCGGGACATTCATAGCAGTTATGGAATGCCGTCTGCTATATTAGTCCCCTTCAAGTGGGATGTCGGACTGAGATTATCCTCGGGCTCAGGCCGCTCAGGTTGGCCCATTGTACTACCCCAGATGGAATGGTGTGCATAGTTAAAGGGCCTCCCGCGCTGTTGATCCCCCTGTGCGCCGCCTCCGAAATCTCCTACAGCTACATGATCCATTTATCTTTCCATTTAGGCCTCACCGCAAACCATCAATTACGGTACAAGTTGCCATGAGCCCAGTGAAAAGCCTATGGTGCACAGCGCTACCATCAGCAACGAATGACCACATATCCACGAGTTTGGTGGCGGCCCGCAGCCGATTCTACATTGGAGGAATTACGAAACCTAGGAAAGAAACGGAGATTATGATGATGAATAAAGAGCAGAAATGTAATCATGACGGCGAAATAAATCCGAGATACAACGCCGAAAGTTACTGAGCAATTATGCTTAGATTATCGAGGGAAATCCTCGGAAAAATCTCAACCAGGTAACTTTCATCAACCAGGATTTGAACCCAGGCCCGCTCGTTACACGGTCAGACGTACTAACCGTTATTCCACAACGGTGGACATGGGATGCAGACAGTGCACTTCTCAACTTTATTTTCTAATACCTTAGCTGCAACATGTATCCATCGTTGTCTATTAATAGCGAACCTGTTCTTTCTAGCATTCAATTTGTATTGCTTTTAAGGCGGGAGACAGGTGAAAATTCATATATTCTGACCAAATATCACATTTTTAATTTTTCTTAAGAAAAAATAACTTATGCTTTAAAGAATGTATTCCCAAAGTATCAGGTAGTTACGCCATCTGGAATCGATCATAAATGAGTCATTTTTAAATAACTGCGCGTTAAACGCCAAATGCATGAAAATGTTAAAATATCATCTTTCACACTATATTATTTAAGACTATATATTACAAGAAATGCTGAACCTTCCACAGAAATTGTGCTAGAGGGCTGATTCTTTTGTGCATACTCATGAAACCATGATAATTAATTCTGTGCATCCATTTGCTCTTCTTCTTAAACTATATTGCTCAGAAATTATTAAATTGAGGTGTGTACTAATATATTTAGAATTTTGTAAACCGCTTGAAGTAATATTTTTTAATGAAAAGTAATAACAACATTGAACTGGAAATGCCCAGTTTTACTTAACATAACATTGAAATAAAAACACTTACTTCAATGTGAAAATCATGTGGAATCATTCTTTTTTCTTTAACTTTAAAAATAATTCCAGTAATATCGAAAAAAGGGACCAAATTTTTCGTAGTTGTTTTACATATATGAAGGAAGGTAAAAATTATTTTTTTTTATACTTTTAGCTTCCATATTTCCTAAAATTCAATGCTTTCCCCCTTAACACTCCATCGACGCATCTGGTTCTGCAACTGTCTTGTTTCCTGCTTCCTTCTGTAATTTTTAGAATATATTTTTTCTAATCACATTAACCTCGACAGAGAAATCACATCCTTATTTCATGAACCAAACATAATAGCAACAGTTAAAAGCAAAAGGCTCCGTTGGCTAGAATATGTGTTGAGAACAAAAGAGAAGACACCTCCCTATTAAAACAGCTTGGCGGGGAAACCCTAGTGGATATAGACCACAGAGATGACCCAACTCAGATGGAGAAATGAAGTCCTCTTTCACCTGAACCCCGCAGGAGGAAACGAAGTGAGAGAAGAGAATAGAGTTGAATGAAGTAATAAGTGACAGAAATATTCGAATAAAAAATATGAATTATTCGATTCTTGTAAGTTCTCGAGATATATCTCGAATAGTGAACAAGTATTCGAATACTTTGCTCAGACGGTAGATGCTGCGAGAACTGAAGAATGAGAACAGAAAGCATCAGTAAAGAAGGAAGTTTTTTAAGTTATGATTTATTTAACGACGCTTGCAACTGCCGAGTTTATATCAGCGTCGCCAGTGTGCTGGAACTTTGTCCCGCATAAAGAAGGAATTTCTCGACAACACCGATTCCTCATCAATCGTATAGGTCTACATTCGGCTAACATCGCTTACAAACATAAGTAGTTGCGTGCAATAAAAACTTGCTCCAGATAGTCTCCCTCTCTTTCTCTCTCTCTCACCTATCTCCTCTTTCTTCCTCTAGTCTACTTACGGAGAAATATAAATACTACATCTTTATCGAAAGTTCCACTATGTGATTACAACAATAAATAAAACTCCTATGCTTGCACAATACACTGCTGTCACTGCTTATGTTATTGCTGTTTTGCTTGATATGAGAACCAAGAAGCGAGAACCTGCCGAGAACTACTCGAGAACAGCCGAGGTGAGTTATCATATCGTTATCCCAATGATAAAAGTATTCGAGGATTTTATTCCAATAAATTTTTCGATTTTTAATATATTCGAGAACAGATTAATGGACTCTTAAAATGAGGACTGTTTTACAAAAACTTGCTTTTCGCAAAATTACAGTTTTTTAGAAGACACAAAAAACAGATTACAGAGTTAAATTTTTATGTAAATTTTTCGAACACATTTCCATTAACTTTATTCTTTAGACAGCTTTTGATATATTCAGAAATTAAAAGTACAATTTAAATGTATCTACTGTAAAATTACCGTACAAAGAATTGGAGTTTTTTCAAAACTCGCTTTTTCCATATTACTCTAAAATAAAAAATATTATTTAAGAAAGCACAAATGAGAGAAAAAACAAAACAATGACAATACACCATTAAGACTTAAATTAAACATAAGAATTACTGAAAACTATGTTGTTAGGAACATTACTTTTTCGAAATCATTGGAAATGAGTTTATTACACTGAGTAATTAACTAAGTTATTTAAGAGTCTTAGTCTGTTTCCCCTACATCCATATTTTCCATCACATCAATACATTGAGGCAGTTTTTTGTATGATTTCTTTTCAATACTTCTTCATAGAATGTCTTGGCATCATTCGGCATTTCAATGATTTTGATTAATTTTGCTATATCTTGACACTTTTCTTTGATTACATGGTTGACTTTTTTCATTCTTGGAACTGTATCCATTTCTGTAAAGGTATTCTTTTCTTTTTTTGACTACTTCAAGATCTGATGAGTCACCACTGTATGTATATTGAATAGCAATCTGAACCTTACAGTTGGAAAGTTTTCGTTATTCAATTACTCGGACTTTGGAGATAGTAAAAGGCAGTTTTTGTTTCAAAATTTCACTTCATTGTCCCTTCAGGTCAAATACATGCCAGTCTTCTTCTTATAATACTTTGACTTCTCCATGTTCACTCAAAATAGCACGATACTCTTTAGGTGATATGATTTCTTTGTTCTGCCTGTATTTTTTCTCTACATTGCCGAATACTCTATCAGGTGGAATGAAACTATGTCCTCGAATGGGGAAATAATGTTCAATCCTGAAAAACACCTTAGACTTTTCCAGAAACCTTGAAAGAGTTGCTAGTAAAATGCTGTTTTTATTTTGAGAGATGCAGAAGTCACAGAATAGTCGGAGTACTTTTGACTTAACTCCTTCCTTGCGTAAGCTAATCTCTAGATTTTCAAGATAATTCTTCACCCCTGAAGCTATTTCATTAACCTAACGGCCCCACTTCAGTCTCTAACCATGTGTAGAAATGCACTTTAGATTTATCCATAGGTTTTTCATTCTTCATGACACAAAGATTGTTCAGCTAAACTTGCCTGAAATAAAATGCTTCTCCTATAGAAACTTTGGGGAGAGGTTGATTTTGTTGCACATAAAACATAACATCAATATTGTTTTCATCTTTTGTTTTCATTATTGTAAAGAATTTAATTTATGCTCAGTACGAGCCTTGATTAGTAAAACTTCATTATTTATTTAGGCCTACTTAGCCTATATTATAGTATGTCAGAGCTACCAACATATTAATCTAATATTAAAACCGAAATAAAGAAACATAAGTCATTGCAATAATCATTTTTCAGAGTGCCAAAATAATGTGGGAAGCGAGTTTTGCTTTGTCGTTTTCGTAACAGAAAGCGAGTTTCGGAAAAACGATCGGAATTTCTCAGCTTATTACTGCGGAACTAAGCGAGATGCGTTAAAATAAGTTGCAGAATATGAAAGCCAGTACCTTAACCCATTAGTGCATAGTGTCCGAAAAATCGGACACAAAAGAATTTTGTTGTACAGATTACAGAGTTCGAGCTAATTTATTTAAAATATGCTATATTGCTTCCTTAATGTAGTAGCTATATTGATTTTAGCAGTTTCTGCTTTTCAGCTTGAATTTTCAGTGTTAGAGAACACATTATTAAGATAACAACCAAGCAGTAGGATGTTGTGCGCAAGGGGTAACTAAATTTATAAATTAATATATTTTATAACAATGTAATTTTCTGATACTAGGCTTATACTATTGTTAATACTTCCATTATTGAACCAGCACATAAAAATCTCCATTCTTGTTAAAAGGTTTGTTGTTAACGAATTGTAAATGTTAACGTCCGAAACATGCTCTGGATACAGTTACAATGGAAGTTGTAATACGAATGCTGTTATGATATTTTCGTTATTCTTTTTCAGCCTAAATGTGAACGAGAAATTGAAATAATTGAAAATAAAGATAACATTGCATAAGAGGAGCTCATTTATTATCTTATATCACCAGACGATAGGTTGGACACATACAGACAGCCACAAATCTGATGAACACGAAGCCAATCTCAATCACCTTGGCATAAAAATGCTTATTAGTGCGTGTGAATTACAGACTGCTTGTAAGGACAGTGATGGTGTTTCTGCAATATGAGGCACGTCCAGAAATTAAGTTTCCCTGGGGCCGTTTAGAGAAAGTAAAATTTCTTTCACGGAAAGATTTATTGGAACACATAAAGCAACTTTTGAGCCATTTTTCAACATATTCCCTACCGGAAATCAGACATTTGTCATACCGTGGGATCAACTTTTATATTCCTGTATCGTAGACGTTTGTCGCCTGGGATCAGAACCAGTGTGTGACAGCCGCCAGCACCTCTCTCCTCCCAGACACTTTGAAAATATTGACAGGACAGGAGTTTGTTGAGATGTAAGGAAGATGGTAATCGCTCAACCTCTTACGTCTCTGTGCATAATAACTCTTCTGCTGGGAGGTGTTTCAACATTCACCCTACAGCCTAGATCGCGCTCTCTAATCGATACAGTTGGAATATCCGAGCATGGAGGATATAAGGTGCCTTTTTGATAACTACTTTACATCTGTAAAATTGTTTATGCATCTCGCTGAAAAAAGGGATTTTCGCTACGGGAACTTGACAGGAAAATAGAACTGAAAACTGTTCTCTGAGAATTCAAGAAAAAAAAGTGGTAGATTCACATGACTTCAGAACCAGTAATAATGTCCTTATTGTTCGAAGGAATAGTAACAGCGTTGTTACAACAGCCACCAACTTTGAAAACATGTCTATATCTACTATATCTAGATGGTGAAGTGAAAAATAATGTAAAGTTTCCATTTCTCAGCCTATACTATTTTCTTCGAACAACAAAGGAATGGGAGGAGTACATAAGATCGATCAGTATGTGACTTCATACAGATCCAGAACGGTCAGAAGAAATTATGCTAGCCAATATTCTCATACATCTCGGACGACAGTGTAGTAAATGCGTGGTTACTCTACAGGAAACAAAATAATGGCAAAAACGTCTACAATTTCGAAGTTTTTTTTTTGGAATTAGCACTGCTAATAACATACGGACAAACAACATATCAAAGGAAAAAGTGCACCTACGAATATTAAGGCTGTGTGGTTATGTGGACTGAGCCACTGGTTGAAAGAGAAGATGTAGTGAGTGCAAGGACAACCCCAAATTTATATGTTGCAAATGTAAAATGTCTTCACCGTAAATGTTTCACAGAATACCACACCCAGTAGTAAATATATGACAATTGTTACCTAACGTAAAATAAATACGTGACAATAATTGATTTTGATTGATTAAAGGGATCTTATTATTATAAAATACCTAAAATAAGAAACAGCAATGTAACTGATCAGTGTGCATAGCGTCCGATTTTTCGGACGGCCTATATTTCTCAAACAAGAAAAAAATAAAACGTTTTATTACTTAATACGTGTTCAACTGATGCTAAACAGCAAATTTTTACGAAAAAAATTCTTTTAAATACAAAATCCAACTTTATGCACTAATGGGTTAAAATGGTATAGCCCATATATAACTCAAGTTCACTCATTTCTGAAGAAAATGAATTTTGAAAAAACGGTCCTAAATTATTCGATTTTGCCCATCACTAGGAATAAGCTTGTTTAGTGAGGCCAAAAACGTCCTTCTGTTTTAAGCGCTACGGAAATAAGTATAACTTATCTATATTTTCAAATTTTATTATTTACTGTGAACTAATGATCTATAATCTTACTGTATTTTGTTACTTTGCCAGTATCTATCTTTTACTCTATCGGTTTACAGTTGTTGGCTATCTTTATCTTCAATTTAATCCTAGCAACAATAATAAATCTATAGGTCAAAGCTACAGCCTGCTTCAAGTAGAGTTACGAGTATAATATATATAATATAATATAGTATAATATATATATATAATATAATATCGTCTATTATTGTCAAAAGTAAAGTCGTACTGGTATTATTATTATTATTATTATTATTTTTATTATTATTATTATTATTATTATTATTATTATTATTATTATTATTATTATTATTCGTAGTGTTCTTTCCAAGATCAGGTCTTTCATTGCTAACCCAGCACTCTCCAGTCTTTCCTATTACCTGCATTCCTCTTTGTCTCCTCATATGATCCACATATCCTAATTTCGTCTATCATCTGATATCTTCTTCTGCCACACACTCTTCTCCCGTTCACCATTCCTCCCAGTGCATCCTTCAACAGGCAATGTTTTTCAGCCAGTGACCTAACCTTTTTCTCTTTCTGATCAGTTCCAGCATCATTCTTTCTTCACTCACTCTTTCCAACACAATTTCATTTCTTATTCCGTCTAGCCACTTCACACGCTCCATTCTTCTCCATATTCACATTTCAAATGCGTCTATTCGTTTCTCTTCATTTCGTCGTAATGTCCATGTTTCTCCCCCATACAATGCCACACTCCACACAAAGTACTTTACTAGTCTCTTCCTCAGCTCTTTTCCCAGAGGTCCTCAGAAGATGCTCCTTTTCTATTAAAAGCTTCCTTTACCTTTGCTATATTCCTTTCGACTTCCTGGCTGCAGCCCTTGTTAGTGCTTATACTAGACACATCCCAAGTATTTGAAGCTGTCCACTTGCTCTACTGCCTCATATTAGTATTATTATTATTTGCCATCTGATGTCTCATAGTACAGTCTATTAGCAGGTTGCACAAATATTATACTCACTACGTACAACCTATTTACTAACAATAGCCTATATCAGGAATCTTCCATTTCACTTTTCTTGGTTAACCTGTAGATTTCTATATCTGACACTATCACGCTACCAAAATTAAGCTTTGAAATCTTCAGTATCTAGGAATATATCACTGTCCGGGATTTTATGTAACATACCTTCCAGTTAACCCACAGGGAGAAGTACTCAGAATAAAACGTCACAACACCATACGTTCTATGATCGCAGATGCACTTCGAACCAAAAATCTAGACGTTCACAAGGAAGTTCATTGTATTGCTGATGGTGGGAGCAATCGTAGGACCGATATTATAGCTATAAATAGGAATAAACAGACAGCCGAAATAATTGATTCTATAACCAGACTTCAAATCTCAGCCACTCAACCATCTGAAGTGAACGAATAGAAAAAGAAAATCTACGAGCCCTCGAGTCGATACCTATCAGCGAAATACAACACTGAAAAAATCACAGTTACCCATCTCTTCTTCGGAGCGAGAGGCACTATTCTGAAAATCTTTGTAAAGTGGAGGGAAAAATACAAGCTGAAGAGAGATCTTCAAGATGCCATCGTTACCACCACAATAAAATTTTTGTAGCGATATTTCGCCAGCATCTTTATGCGTACACTAAATTTAAAGTGTACTAGGTTCCATTTCTTTTTATTATGTTTTAATCTCTTTTGTTTGAAACCTACTTACATAATTTTTCATTTTAAATTTTATTGTGAACTATTCTGTGTCACAAGGCAAACCCAATTATTGGGACAGAATAATAAATTAAACGCTTCTTCTACCTCGGATATCGGAGAGTATAATATAGAGTGTTAAAAAAATATTCACTAATTTTGAGAGGTCGTAGTATTCTTCAAAACAAGGAAAATAAGTAGGCTACAAGAAATATGACTCCTAAAATTAATATCTTTCGAGATGTGAGTACTTGTTCATAACCATCAAATGTGATGCTAAATTTGACTTCCGTTTAGAAGAGGAGCCTTCAATATTCTCCGAGATGGTAATATTCAAGAGAGAAAAAAAGTGTCTAATGAACATTGATCCTAAAATTAATATCTTCCGTGATATGAACACTTGTTTAACAACTTCATATGAAGTTCTCTCTGTGATTTCCATCAAGAACGTTCAATACTGTGAGAGATGGTAGTATTCATCAAAAGGAGGAAAAAATCTAATAATCATGGTCTTAAATTAAATTTTTACGGAACGAGGGCTTACAAACTGATATTGCAAGAGCAAAATATCTTCTAATGTGAGCTCTTTGCTTCTTTTTTATTGGGTATAGTAGAGTATGTATTTATTACTGTGATCAAATGACAGCATATCTTGTTATTATCGTCGCTCTGTTAAGGTTAACATTTGGCAACCCTGTGATTGCTAGCCACGCCGAGGAAGTTTGCTTTGTCGAGCAGCGCCAATCAGCATGTCATTCTCGCTAATCAGTTTCGGTTATTCTGTAGTGACTGCTCATGGTCCACATGGATTCATGTTGCCAGATTGTGTCTTAACTACACATATAATTTATCGACCAGTTATCTTTACGAATAGTCTACGTAGGTGTAAGTGCCGTTGTGTTTTAGTTCAAATATTAAGATGAGGAGATCTGCAAAGTTTTACGAGCAACTGAGTCATATACATCCTGCCCTGTGGGAACTGTGTGTGAATATCGAAAAGAACAAATGGTACTAGATATTGATTTAACTATTCTCCATAAACCTTCGAGAAAGTGACACGGACGACATTTCGGAAGATAATAATGATGATTAAGATGTTTATGTTTAGCATTATATTTTGCTGAGTATAAAGATATTTAAGTTAAGCATTACAGTCTACTACAACTTTTTTAGCCGTAATTAAGAAAAGATCAATTTATTAGCCATGCAGGAAGCGTCAATTTTTTATTTAAGGTTAATGAAGTGAATTTCAGAGTATGTTATATACAATTTAGAGTTTGCAACCAAAATTCAAAACAGATCAATTATTGTATTTAAGAAGACATCAATAATTTAGAAATCGTCAGTTGCATTTAAGAAAATATCAATTAATTGTAACTGGAATGAATAAAAAATGTATTTTTATTCAGAATGAGCAATAAAATTGATTTTTTTTTATTTAGCTAGTAAGCAAATTGAGTACAAATTCAAAAGTAGACAAAAAAAAAATGTTTCTAACCATTACCGTAAGAGCCATGCTCGTGTACTTTGTGGTCTTAGCCAATAATATAACATAAAATATACAAAGACAGTTTAATGAATACATTAATTTACTTAATTCTGACCGACAACTAACACACAACATGATAAAGAATGAGAAAAGGAGAGAAAAAATTCATTTAATACAGAGAAAAAGACACATTTAATATAAAGTGACAATCAGACAGAAACCAATGGCATTCTATAAAAACATGAATAGAGTTTACAGAAAAAAGAGGTACAAATACGCCATTTGTTAATATTATAATACATAATGAATAATTTTATAAATTTATTTTTTAAAAGCTTCACATATTTAAAATTTGGAAAATGATTTATAATTGTATTATAAAGTCTTAGGCTCAATGAATGGGAAAGTAGACTTTTGTGTTCGAGTATGATATTCATGTCGATTAGATTTATGTCTTATTTGATTTTTGTGATAGTAAGTTATTAAACAAGATTTACAAATCTCTTCAAAAGTTAATACTTTAAAATCTGTATAAATTAATATTATTGGGATGTATCGGAGTGCATGTGATATTTCAGTGCAGAAATTCTGCATTATCATGAAGGATCGGTGGAGCGGAGAAGAATTCCCTCCGGCACCGGGATTCGAACCCGAGTTTTCAGCTCTACGTGATGACTCTCTAGCCATTAAGCCACACCGGATTGCAATTCCGACGCCGCATTGAATTCTCTCAGTTTAAGCTCCACCTCTTAGTTTCCCTTTAGTGGCCAACCCTCATGCACTGTGTCATAGACGTTTGACAGTGGCACAATTTCCAATACACTAATGTGCAGAGGTGCACTCGTTACGAGTGACTAAGTCGCCGGGATCCGACGGAATGAGCGCCATCTTAAACTGAGAGGATTCAATCCGGCATCGGAATTGGAATCCAGTGTGGCTTAGTGGATAGAGCACTTAGAGCTGAAAACCCAGGTTCGAGTCCCGTTGCCGGAGAGAATTTTTCTCCGCTCCACCAATCCTGCATCATCTGTATAAATTAAATTTGTTGGGTAATGCATATTTTTTCTCAGACAAATTTTTGTTAGTCTTGTGTTTAATAAAATTAATGGATTAAATACTGATGATGCTACTCCACCTAAGTTTATTATAACATTCTGTATTTACGAGTGTACTAAGCTAAAAATATTATTCTCAATGCCTTCTTAGTGATAATGTTTCGAAGTATTACGAATTTATAAATGGTCTTTCTTATAATTTTACAGACGAAATGAATTTGTTTATCCCAACATAAATCTTAAAAGATCATTTGTTTTCTTGTCATGACAAATGGTTATTTTGTTTATGTGATTGTATTGCTCTCTAAATTATGGTTGGTCAATTTGAGTTAGCATCTTATTTTCTTCTATTTACAACTTTACTGTAAAATCTTAATTATATCTGACCTTTTCTGAAATTCACTTGATTAATCTGGAAAACAGACAATCTCTTAATAAAAGCAGGAAAAAATGCAGTACAGTATAATATGTAATATACAGTATATACCGACAGGTCTAATGCATCAGACATAATTAGCGTATTGAATAACACAACAATACAATATGTATATGTCGATTCCATTTATTCCATATAAATTAAATGATGTTACAATCTATATTGAATAATAGAATAGAGAAAGAAAACTCTCTTCGTTTTGCTAACATCGAACGCAGGTATTCAGTACTAAATCCACAACTCTGACTTGCTCCAGAGGGATTTTGGAAATTTTTAGTAAACAATTAAGATAAATCGTTATATTACATTTAATTTTGAAAAGGAACATCATTCATCATGAATAAAACTCCGAACATTAATGTTGAAATCTTTGCAGCAATAATTAAAACATGGAAGTACACCCTCATTAATTTTCAAATTTTATATCCTTCATATTTTATTGGCGCTGTGTATATTTGTGTAATAAGAAGCACATTTACAATTCTGCTGTTCAACAATGTGTAATTAGAGGAACATACAATTCTATTCTCTTGCATAGCAATGGAGGAATGCGTGACAACAACGCATAACTAGAAGTTCCCATTTCCGCTGCTGGTGTTAATTACTGAATGAAACTTCGCTTCCCTTTCATCTGCCGACGTTAACCTTCAGAAAACTTTGCTTACTTCATTTCCGCTATGGTACTCTATACCCAATAAGAAACAAGCAAAAAGCTCACATTAGAATCAGTGTTGCCAAGTCAGCGGTTTTGTAGCTAAATCTGGTATTTTCAGGACTATGGTCAGCTACAGAATTTTATCGTCAGCGGCTAGCTATTTATTTGGCGTTTTTTATGATCTCGGCAGAGGGAAACGATATTTTTAAGTTTTTTTTCTGTAAAGATGTTATAATTGTTTTTATATGTACTTGCCGACAACAATATTAGTTAATCATAAACCAGAGATTAATATGGTAGTATCACAATTTTTCATTGTGCGAGTATAATGAAAAATATCAACGTTTTATTTAACTCGATTTGATACAACCACGCCCATTTCCTGCCTCATCCATTGTTGTTGTACAAATAAGGTATGCCACATTCGTTAAACTCTTAGTCTAATCATATAGGCATTGTTTTTGTAAATGAATTGATATGTCTAATCATAAAGAGTAGATAATTACCTGTATTATTTTAATTTATGATAACTTATATTATGATTCGTTCATTCATTCATAGTGTTCTGCCCATGGGAAGGTCTTTCACTACAAACCCAGCATTCTCCAATCTTTCCTACTTTCTGCCTTCCTCTCTGTCTCCTCATATGGTCCATATATCTTAATGTCGTCTTATATTATATATTATTTAATTTATCATTCCGCATTGCAGTTTATGTAACACAGACATACTTCAAACTTAAAACCAGACTCATTGTTGGCAGGCACGTCTCCAGCTCAGTGCGAAATCAGAATTCGAACAGACTGGTATGATTGTGAATGTGATTGTTTCAGAAGTGTCCAGTATATTGTTCTTCTTGATCTACTATTTCATTCAATTTTGAAGAAATATGCCGCATAAAACTCCGTACGTACAAAAGTTTAGAAATGTGTGAAAAAAACATAATATGTTGAAAGATTGGGTAGAAGAAGTTGCCGGTGATAGTTGGAAAGCACGATGTAAATGGTGTAACGCGATATTGAATGCAAAATATTCAGATTTAATTGTCTATACGATTTTGCACAGAGCATAGAGCCTACGAAGTGATACACACTTTCCATAACTTAGTCTATATTTTTATAAAATTCTCCAGTTCCTAAAACTGTATAATTTGTATTTATAATTTGGAAGTGATGTATTAAGAAAAATGTGGGGTTTTCCAACTACAATTTAGCGGTTTTTTTAAGCTTATGCAGCGGTAAATGGAATTCTGAGTTGGCAACACTGATTAGAAGCTATGCGTTTCTTACAGTACAAATTTATAAATTTAATTTTAGGACTCATATTTATTAAACCATTTTTCTTGTTTTGATGAATATTGCAGTCTCTCACAAAATTGAATATGTTTAACGTCTATCATATCTATCATCTCCTATGATGTTGAAGAACAATTACCTCGGAAGGTATTAACTTTAGGAACTATGTTTATTAACAGTTGCTTCTTGTTCTGATGAATACTACCACATTAGGAACACTGAATGTCTTTCAACGGAAATCACATTGAA
Source organism: Periplaneta americana (assembly GCF_040183065.1). Lineage (NCBI taxonomy): Eukaryota > Metazoa > Arthropoda > Insecta > Blattodea > Blattidae > Periplaneta > Periplaneta americana. Next base: position 98,638,400 of record NC_091130.1, read on the forward strand.
CATCTCTTATGATCTTAGGCGGAGAGAGAACCAATTCCTTGAGTGGGCAAAGCAAAACCATAGAATCCCCATATAACGGGGTTATGTGGGACATCATTTGCGTCCTCCCCCAGTTATAGCTTGACTGTGGTACAGTATATCGGAATACAGTATGATCATTTAATAAAGTTATTTTCGGGGGCATGTTTCTTACAGTGTTACATCCATATCCGCGATGTTTCGGACAGAGTTGTATAGGGCTTGAACTGTAATAGGGTATAATTAAAACAATCTCCCTCTTTTTCTCTCTCATACAGGAACATATATACATACATCAATAAAACTACGTTAACAGTGCTAACGTAAACTCTTTATATGAAGCTTACCTTCCTGAAGATATCATATGAAATGTAAACTCTAATTATTTTATTTTCGTCTTTAAGTTTACACATTATACCGGGATCACTTTTCTTTTTTCTGCATTGTTATGCAGTATATTATTAATACATCTCCAAGTGGCGGCCTGAACACATGCAGATTTCTAACACATGCGTACAAGCTATTACAAAACAAACATTACAGTGCTTCCATTCCTGAAATGAGGTCTAGAATTCTTATACATTCAGAACTTCAAAATAAATATTGTAGTCCAGACACATGATCATAAATTTAAGCACAGAAACTTAATCATAAAAAAAAGCAAACTAGATTTTTGAATTCCATATTTTCTAACGTTGATAGAAAAAAAAAAAAGAGTTCAGACAAGTTTGGGGAGGCTGTGCTCCCCCATGCCCCCCTATAACTCCGCCTATGCCTATAATGTTGATGAACAAGTACTCATATATCTCGGAATATATTAATATTAGGGTCCAGGTACATTACACGTTTTGTTCTTGTTTAGATAAATACTATCACCTCTAAAAATGATCAATGCTTTTTTTAAACAATGTTTATACCTACTGTATATTTAGTGCGTTCATTGTTTTGATTTTGACATAAAATTATTATGTTATAGGCTTACATTAATGTTATATTCTGCAAGAGATTAAGCAAACATTTTCATTTAATATGAAAGTTATTACCCTTGTTTGTTTATATAGTCTGATCCGCTTGGGTATGGATAATATTAATTTATTATGATAAAGCAATTATGATAGAAGGAAAAATTTCTTGCTGGTTATATTATGATTAAAAAATGGAGTTTACATACATGACAATCTGAAAGGACAAATGAAAATCGTAGATGATTAAAATGGCTACTACAAATCAACAGCGGTCACAATGTGTTCTTTGGTATGCTATTTGACAGTGTTAAAAGAGTTCAAAGAAAATTTCGATGTGAGTATGGTGTGCATAATATGCCTAAATACGATTGCATAATGTTGTGGTATCGAACATTTGTAGAAACAGTTCTGTGTTAAAAAGACATGCAGTAGGTCGCAGGCCAAACCCAGTACGACAAACAGTTATCTCTTGGTTTGGCCCCCAAACTCCCCAGATCTAACCCCTCCTGACTTCTTCGTGTAGGGTTTTGTTAAAGACATTGTCTATTCACAAAAACCCAGGAACATTGATGATCTCGGAGTAAAAATTACTCAAGCTTTTAAAAGAATCACCCAACTCGTATTACGACGGACTTGGGCTGAATTGCATCACTGTTATGAGTTGTGCAGGGTGCGCAATGGGGGTCATGTTGAGCTCTGAGGAATCTCCCATCCTTCAGTGTTGTATGCACAAAGTTTCAGTAAATAAAGTTCAGTATTAAATGTTTTACAGCGTTTTTATTTTATCCATACCCGAACGAATCACCCTGTATTCTGACTAAATTTTATATAATAGTTTAAAGTGGCCGTTGCTCATCAAACTTGATTAGCTTATTCGGAAATTTTACATTTGATCTATCCACTTCACTTGTAAAAAATTCTAGCTTGTCTACGTTCATACTGGTAGGGTTTCATGTATCAAAAGCCTTCTATTTCGTCATATTCTCTTCTGTATTAATTTCACCCGCTGAGTAGCTCTTTCCTACTACCTGCAGTCTATAGGAATCGATTACTACTTCTTTCGGCCATAATTCTTAATAGTTGAACTTTATTCCTTCATAGTAATGAAACCTTGTTTCAATGAAATTGTCACTCTTAAACGTTTTAGTTCTTTGCATATTATTTCTCCTTCCAAAAACTATTCTCTTTAGCGTATGGCACTTTACTTCACGCTCACTCTTTCTTTCGCTACTTCTTCTGCATACATCTATAGACCATTTTTGGGGAGTAATCCTTGTTATTCCTTCCTTATGCTATAATTTGACTCCCTTTAACACATGACAATATGTATGATTGATGTCGCGTTGAACTCTGTGCAATGTATGTCCATCTGATTTGCTATTTTACAATTAATTATTGTTAATTTCCTTGACCGCCGACGTTCTGACGTTGTAAATGCTTCGATAATGCGATGTTTCGTGTGTATTTTATTGAAAATGCTTTTGAAGCACATGCACAGGAATTAACTCCACCTCTGCTCATGTTATATCTTAGCAAACATCTTATGATCTCACTCCTATAATAGGTTTGATTTTAAGCTTTCGTATTGCCCAATATATTTTCTCTTCCCTGGGAAAATTGATAATTTATATTTGGTTGCGAGAGAAAATGTCAACTGCATAAGGACTCTCTGTCAACTCGCATGCCTTCTATTCCTATTTTCATGTTTTTACCAGCCTTGTACAGTTAGAAATCCATCTCACGGCTCTCGCAAAGCCAGATGAGTTCGTGCTTTCGTTTTCTAGACAGTTTTAAACCTTAAAATTAAATTATCATTTTTAAGTTCTGCCATATGTCTGACAATGCCAAGTCTGAGATGTTCCATTACAGACCACCGGTAATTATTTTCTCCTTTCTCTTGTTGCAAACTGGACACGTGTTACGTCAATAGATGGTACTGTTTTGTATGTACATCCTTCAAGCGTGATTGTGGTTCTATAATTTGAACTTTTAAGGGTTATTGCTACTGTCGACCAACAGTCGACTTTCCTTGTATCCCGCAGTACTTCGTTGTACGCGGGATTTCGATAGTACTAAATATTAAATTGTAGAATTTGCAGCATGTTCAATATCTGAATACTAGTTTGAACTCATTTGAACAATGCTTGTTTATATCTCCTAATACTTTATTTTAAATTTAATATCCATGTTGGATTCGATAAGCTGTAATGAATTATCAATTAACGTTTTTCACAAAAGACCATCATAAACTTATCTGATTTGATATAACTATAATATTTCTTTATTTCATGATAAACGTTTTCGGTTTTCCTAAAAAACCATCATCAGATCATCATTAATTCTTAAAATGAACAGTTGTTACATTATAAACAGTGAAAGAAAATGGGTTACATAAGAGCAAATCATGTTGAAAGTGTAAGATCATACAAAGGAATGAATATAATAAAACACAAAATTATATACAAATTTAAAATTGTTAAAATATTAAAATCAAGCAGTGGATCCAATATGAATATTATTTAGTATAAACAGCATGCGCTTCCTTGCGATTATATGTAAAAGATATCTTGTAATTGTATATAATAAATGCAGACATTATGACATCTATTATATACAATTACAAGATACCTTTCGCATATAATCGCAAGGAAGCGTTTAAACCACATAATTTTCATATTAGACCCACTGCCTGATTTTAATATTTTAAAAATTTTAAATTTGTGTAGAGGGGTTTGTCAGATAGGTCTGGTAATGTCGGATAATCTCGGATAACATATTTCTTTTCCATCGAATTGTGCAATCTGATGTGAAAATAATGCATTACGTTCTCTACAAGTAGACGAACATCTGCATGAATAGCAATTACTGTTGAGTGCTTCACTGTGTGTGAATAGCGTGTTTTCAAAGTTTCTGCAAAAAAAAAAAAAAAATTTAGGGGAAGTAATGTGATTTATTCGTTACAAGTTATTCTTATATTTACACAACATGGTATGCACTGTTTGATATACCATAGATAAGTCTTCTTAATTCTCTAATTGCAGAAATGCTATCGACAACATGTTTCATGCAGCTGGCTTGTTTTACTGTTTGTGAAGAGTCGGCCAATGTCGGATACTAGCTGAGGGCAATGTCGGATACTAGCCGAGGGCAATGTCGGATACTAGTCGAGGGCATTGTCAGCTGTCTTTCAATGCTGTTGCTACATAAAAGCTGCCTTAAACCCATTTATATGTTTTCTATAACAAACCACTACATTTTTACTCATGGGTATTTTTAATTAATGTAAGTAATTAATTTTCTAATTAATCGAATATTATGAAGTAACGAATTGTTTCTTCTTCTGATATTTTTAGATGCCTAAAGTAAAAGAAAAAAGGGATTCAGTCTAAAAAAGATGGAAGTCTGAAGATATGGTAAATGCCATTGTCGCAGTACGGGAGAAAATAATGGGCTATCTTGTTGCTTCCAAAAGATTCATTGTACCTCGATCAACATTATTTGATTATGTACGGTCCAACTCTGAGCCCACCAGAGCCGTTAAATCGAAACTTGGACGAAAACCAATACTCCCAGCTTCACTTGAAGAGAAGCTAATTGACTGTGTGTTAATGATGGAGAGAAAATATTTTGGATGAACCAGAAATGATGTTAAAAGGCTTGCATATCAGTTGGCTAAACAGAACACTATTGTAATAGTTTCTGATATGCAATATATTATTTTAAATGCATTATCATACCTCCTACATAATAATGTCTAATGTATCCGACATTAGCTTCCCATTCTGTCAGTGATGATATTATTTCTGTTTTCTCTTTGGAAGTTATACAGCAAATACATATTATGTAAATTACCTAATACTTATGTACAATCTGCAGGAACCCCAAGAGGATATTATAATACTAAGTAATTCCAGTTCTAACTTTTTTCAATTACCTTTATTTTGAAACATCAAAATGGTATCCGACAATACCCTCCCTTACTCTATTATTTTAAGTTTTATGATATTCATTCCTTTGTATGATCTTACACTTTCAACATGATTTGCTTTCTTTAACCCATTTTCTTTCAATGTTTATAATGTAACAACTGTTCATTTTAAGGGTTAATGATGATATGATGATGGTTTTTTAGGAAAACCGAAAACGTTTATCATGAATAAAGAAAACGTTCCGGTGAATTTCAATGTTGTGAAGGCCATAACTCGGAAATAAAGCATTTCCGGACACATGTTGTAATGAACTATTTTGATTGTCTACATGTGGGAAATACATACCTGAAATTATGCCCCGTATTTTTGAAACATTCTGTATATTATGTATAACATTAGCAACAATGAATAATAATATATTTATTTTTAAATGTATTCATATCGATATTTAATTGTTGATTTCAAGTGCTGATGGTTCACCTTGGGAACCAACACTCGCAATAAGAACTTGCAGTATTAATTTTATTGGGAAACGAGATCAGAACACCCCTAAAACTAGCATACCGTTCCCAGTACTTTTCCAAATGATTAAGCTTACAATAAAAAGGCTGCCTCCTCTGAACTAGCTCCGGAAAGGTACGAAAGAGAGGCAAAAAGAAGAAGAAAAGATGAAAATTTAAGTATTATGGAAGGTGAATGCTCAATAAGTGTTATTTCGAAAAATGAAGTTAGCCATACTTAAAGTTAGAAGTTAGAAGTTAGCAGAATTAAATGAAACCATTCTTAGTGATTTTGTTTTTTTCTTTCACAATTGAATTGTCTACTCAAGTGTCTATTCCATTACATGCCGAACTGAAGTCACGTAAGAAATGTTATGACAAGAGTTCAGGAACAAATGATATGTTTAATGAAATGCAAGGTTTCCGAGATTATTCTTAAATAAAAGATGAGACAGAACTACCAGACATAATGGGAGTGACATTTGTGATTTTGAATATTGCTGCCAATTGAAACACTGTCATACAGTAGGATTACTAAAGAAAATCGTCTACTCATATTTCTAATTAAAATGAAAACTGGATTGTCGTATTCTGCTATGAGGGTGATATTCGAAGTTCATCGTACAACTATAATAATAATAATAATAATAATAATAATAATAATAATAATAATAATAATAATAATAATAATGTATTTTTACTACCACTTTAATTTTGTTGACATCCACAATGGTTACCGCAATTTTGGATTTTGGCCTAGCAGAGAAAGCATTCAGGAAACAGTGCCCGCAATATTGAAAAGAAAGTAGACTACCCAAAATGCAGAATGACAATTAATTGTACTTAAGTTAAAGTGGAACAGCCTCACAACATGGATCAAATGGTGGCCTTCAAATCTAAATGCTACCGTGGCAGATCGAGTGACACATTCATAACAACTGATTGCGGATTATTGACTCTATTAGACAGTGGTGATGAAGTCAGGTTTTCCCGGAATAAAAACAAACCTCTCCGAAAAAGGGATCATTGTTGTTACTCCACCGTATCTGCATGATGGCAAATTAACAGCTGATGAAGTCGAAACTACTTACAGCGTTGTCAGTGTTCGAATTCATGTCGAACTAATTAAAATATATAACATTTTACATAAACTATTAATTGAACTGCTTCCTATGTTGTTGTTCGGTCAACTGTCCGAAGACAAGTCTGAACCTCACAAGTGATACCAACAAAGCACCACTTATGAGGCAACTAGACCAAAATATCATGGGGTAGAGTAGCCAGCTCATTTTCCCCTCCAATGCATACATCGCCGACTAGTTACATATTACACTAGTCAGACTTCAGATGCATACAAACAATAGGCCTATTGTTCTTCCTCCAACACAACGTCAAGTGAGATGTACTGCCCGATAATACATGTATATGTCAGCCAGAACCTCAATCAGAGGTAGTATGATGTTGATATTGTTCATATGTGTTGTGTTATAACGAATTTGCAGTCGTCCATTATTCAGGAAGTGTAATTAAGACTACTTTTAGAATTAAATCACAAAATTCGTAATTTATAGCGACATTATACACATATAAATTATGACATCAAATATAAGTATAACGCCACCGGCGTGGCTCAGTCGGTTAAGGCGCTTGCCTGCCGGTCTGAAGTTGCGTTCGGGCTCGGGTTCGATTCCCGCTTGGGCTGATTACCTGGTTGGGTTTTTTCCGAGGTTTTCCCCAACCGTAATGTGAATACAATGTAATCTATGGCGAATCCTCGGCCTCATCTCGCCAAATATCATCTCGCTATCACCAAGCTCATCGACGCTAAATAACCTAGTAGTTGATACAGTGTCGTTAAATAACCAACTAAAATAAAAAATATAAGTATATCAATGTTTTCGTAATATGACTGTTCTCCCTTATTCAATGGTCTGAAATCTGAAATCAAACTACACTGATATTACAGGAACTCTGTAGTTACATTTTTACACCCTTCTAGCAGTACTGAACTTTCCACTGAGTCTATTAAATAACTAACTAAATAAATAAAGACTGGAGATTGCTGGGTTTGCAGTGAAAGAACACTATGAATGAATGAACTCATTGTTACTAATATTACAACAGCTTTTTATCGGCAGAAAGCCACATGTAATTTCTATATCACACATGACTAGCGAATGACTGCGATCCTGTAGTTAATTAGAAACTGAGACACTGCGCGGCGCCACCAGTACGATTTCCAGACCCATGCACGGTGCCTATACTCGACAGTTATGAAACTCGGTCTGCAGCCTCGTTTGACAACTTTCCAAACTAGTATTTTAATATGAAAATTCAAGATACTCACATCGTAAATAACTATAACACCATCCATCAAATTCACCATTGAAGTGGAACATAACCACTGTTTACCATTCTGAGTTACTCGTAGCCTGGGTAGCGCAGTCGGTCGCTGGCCTATCCCGGCAAAGGTCGATTGCATTTAAGTGTGCTTAAATGTGACAGGATCATGTCAGTAGATTTACTAACATGCAAAACAACTCCTGCTGGACAAAATTCTGGGACGCTAGCGACGCTGATATAAAATCTGTAGTTGCGAACGTCGTTAAATAAACCATAATTTAATAATAATGTATTACGCAGGTAATAAAAATTGAAAATTTATCCTTTAATGTGGTGGAAAAATTCAAATATCTTGGCGCAACAATAACAAATATAAATGGCACTCAGCAGGAAGTTAAACGCAGAACAAATATGGGAAATGCCTGTTATTATTGGATTGAAAAGCTTTTGTCATCTAGTCTGCTCTCAAAAAAGCTGAAAGAATTTATAAAACAGTTATATTACCGGTTGTTCTGCATGGTAGAGAAACTTGCACTCTCACTTTCAGAGACGAACGGAGGTTAAGGGTGTTTGAGAATAAGGTGCTTAGGAAAATATTTGGGGCTAATAGTGATGAAGTTACAGGAGAATGGAGAAAGTTATACAATGCAGAACTACACGCATTGCATTCTTCATCTGACATAATTAGGAACATGAAGTCCAGACGTTTGAGATGAGCAGGGCATGTAGCACATATGGGCTAATACAGAAATGCATATAGAGTGCTAGTTGGGAGACCCGAGGGAAATAGACCCTTGGGGAGGCCTAGATGTAGAAGAGAGGATAATATTAAAATGGAGTGAGGTGGGATGTGATTGTAGAGATTGGATTAATATTGCTCCTGATAGGGACCGATGGCGGGCTTATGTGAGGGCGGAAATGATCCTGTGTGTTCCATAAAAGCCATAAGTAAGTAAGTACTGTGCAGCTTAAGTCTTTATTAGTTTTAGCTTACTGAATGCGCGCTCGGCCGTTGATATAGTGACTGATAAATGGATAAAGTTGTAAAACTATAATATAGAGATCAGGAACACTTGTGGAAATAGCAGAATTTTCTACAATAATTAATAATTTGTCAGTTTCTTTATTGTTCATAGTTTACGAATGTTCCATCATTATGGATTGAAAAGTAAACAGTTGTTGAGGAAACGTAGGAAACAAATCTGTAGCATAATATTCCCGAAGTATAGCAGGCTTTTCGATTATTTCCTTTTCAGTTAAGGTGCTGAGTTTTGACGGCAGGAGCAGTGAGAATTTAGCTGAAATGCCTGCCGTTCATACTTTCAAAGCATACTTTAAGTTGTTAATTTACGATGTTCAGTCAACCATTAAAAACAAACACTCGGAAACTTTCTTCTGCATTCTGTAATCGGTCGTCAACTACCAGTTCATTAAAGAACTTGCTAAAATGGCGCTGCCGTGTTCTTTTAAAAACAGGTTCCATTTTGCAGGAATGTAAGATTTTCTTTGCTTCCTTTAAAACATTACTCGAAAATGTTTGCCTCAATTGTATCATATTATTCCGGAGTTGCTTTAACAGTGATGTGGCCGTCAATAAATGAATAGACTGCTTGTAAATACGAATATTTTGAAACAATAGGCCTGCTGGTGTGCTGTAATATTTTACACTTGACCACGAGCATAACTACAAAGTCAAGGAATTGAGTTCCTTTCCAATATAAGAGCTGTGTTATTTCCTGAAGGTTGGTTCGAAGACATTTTACATTATCAAGACATATCATCACCTGCGAAAACTCACTTTTCAACGCGTATGAACTATCAAATCGCGAAGACAACTCGTAGGACAGAATTAATATTAGAGAAAAGTTCGCTCCGGGCGCCGGGGATAGAACCGGGTTCATTAGTTTTACGTACCAAGCGCTCTAACCGTTGAGCTACGCCGGAGTTCAATCCACAGCACCGGATCGAATCTCTCTCCTACAATGTTTTTCTCTTTGTGGCCTGTGAACATACATGTAGAACTTGGAGTCAGGCCACAAAGGGAAAAACACTGGGGGATAGAGATTCGTTCCGGTACTGTGGATTGAACTTCGGTGTAGCTCAATGGTTAGAGCGCTTGGTACGTAGAACCAAGGACCCGGATTCGATCCCCGGTGCCGCAGCGAATCTTTTCCTCTAATATTAATTGTTGCCGTAACAGACGTATTTGATAAGACCAAAAAATTAATCTTTACTTAATCTAGTCTGCGTTTGTTCAAGGCATCTAATTTCTGCCATCTCGGTAAACTTTCACTGAAAACACGTAACTTGCTCTACAGTTGTGAAATTTCTGAAATTTCAATAACGGAATCGTTCAGAACGAAATTTAAATTATGACCAAGTAGTGTTCCTGCGAGACGAAGAAAGAAAGGGCTGAACACATGTTGGAGAAGCGGGTTGGAGAATAGACCTCTGTATTCTCACGGAAACTGCCGACCGAAGCTCACCGATCAGTCTTCTTTTGTAAAGAAGTCAGTCGAAAATTGATTCTCTCGATCGCATGCAATCGAAAATTTATAACCGATCGGTTGAAACGTTTATTCGGTCGGGAGCAATCGAGGTGGTTCCATTACGTCACCTTTCAACGCCTGATAGGCTAGTCAAAATAGCCTTCCTAAGGAGGTTACCATTTTGTTTACAATTTCAGATAGCACGAAAACAGGAAGTATTTCAACTTTTTAAATACGGAATCATAATTATTAAATAACACAATAATTATTTACGTGGAATAATGATTTATGGTATCAATAATGTTATTCAACATTCTTCTTTGGCAAACTCATTATATCAGTAATGAAAATGTAACTTAGTAAATAATTATGTGATTGCATGAAAATAACAGTAATTTTGTGACGCGCCCCAAATTCCTACAAAAGGAGACATAATATATTTCACTCACAGTATTTAATAAAAAATAAACCGAATCTACATGTTCACTTTGCTTCAAGATTTTACAATAGTGTATATTAAGAGATGCTTAATCGCAGACAATGATTAACGCTGAAGCTACTTATGGTAAGGTGGATGCAGATTCTATTATTCCAAATTCAACGATCTTATCACGAAATATCAAGGATACAGCAAACAAAATTCGTGTTGGCGTTATTCCAAAATTAAAAGAATCAATGGAAAAATCGTTACTTGGTTTTAAAATGAACAATTCTTTATTCAATTTTATCTAGACTTTCCTTCTTGGTTTCTTTAATACATTTACTTTTGTCCTATGACATTACGAATACAACTGTTACAAAATATTATAGATTACCTGTTCCGTTCAACTAGAGCAGTGGTTCTCAAACTGGGATCCGCAGTCCCCTAGGGGACCGTGAAGCAGTTCCAAGGGGACCGTGAAGGGGTCGCTAAGTTGCGATTGTTGTGAAGTTCGTTTCTTTTCTTGGTGAGATTTTTTTCTAAGTGATGCTTTTTATACTTCCGATGTTTTATTACCTTAATTAATAAGATGAAGGATGGATAGAACAGAGAAAAAATCTCTACGGCACCGGGACTCCTACCCGGGTTTTCAGCTCTACGTGCTGACGCTTTATCCACTAAGCCACACCGGATTCCAGTTCCGATGCCGGATCGAATCCCCTCAGTTTAAGTTCTACCTCTCAGTTTTCCCATTAGTGCTCTACCCTTATGCACTGTGTCACAGAATATGTAACAGTGACACAATGTACAACGCACTATGTTCAGAGGTGCACTCATTACGAGTCACAAAGTGGCCGGGATCCGAAGGGATGAGCGTCGTCTTGAATCACTAAGTGATTACTTACGCTTATCATATTATTATGATGTACCGAATTATATGATATTTTCGTGCAGGAATTCTGCATTATCACATGGTGAAGGATGGATAGAACAGAGAAAAATTGTCTCCGGAATCCGGACTCGAACCCGGGTTTTCATATGATAACGCTGAATTTCTGCACGAAAATATCATATGTACTTCGGTACATAATAATAATAATAATAATAATAATAATAATAATAATAATAATAATAATAAATAAGCCTATTTAATCTATTTTTTCACTGTTAACATGAAAATTATCAATTAACCTACTCATTTCTTTTTCAGATTTATAATCCTTCCAAAAAAGAGAATGAGATATGACCATATCTGAAATTTGGTTTTACTGTAATAAAGTCTAATGAGAAAGAGAAATCACATTGTGTTTGGTGTTCTGAGGTGTTGTGATCCACTTCTCTAAAGCCCAGAAAGTTAAAGAGACATTTGGAAACGAAGCATCCCAGTTCAACAAATAAAAATGTCGACTTCTTTAAACTCCAAGCCAAACGATTGCACAAGTCAAAGCTCGATGACACACTAATGTTTTCGCAAAACCACCTGTGAGTGTGAGACGACATTTTCAACAAAATTCCGAAACAGATTAGATACGACAAATGACATGAGAGTTGCACTAGCCAAAACAAGACCAAACATAGAAGAATTGGTTCAGGCAAAGCAGATGCACACATTCCATTGAATGTAATAATGCTTTATGAGAAATTGTTTAGCCTACATGTTAATTGTAGTTAATTAGAATTTTTAATTACTACCTCTTTTAATTATAATATTTAATTGGTACCTTTTTTAATTAAAAAGGGGTACGCTGGTCATCTAGCAATTTGTAAAGCGATCGCAACGCAATAAATTCTAACAATTTTGAGAACCAGTGAACTAGAGGATAAACACGAACATATTTATTTTTATCTCTTTAATGCTGCATACACTTCATATCTACTGTATATTCTCATAGACAACAAGGTTAATTAAAATTTTGTTATATTTTAGTAATTTATTATTGTTTATATTTTTGTAATATTTTACTCAATCTGATAGTCTGTATACTTTACAAGTTCACTAATCAGGTGATAGGGTATCAGGCAGTTTGATAATTTCCATAGCGCATACTGTGAACACATCGATCGAAGACAGTTTTCAGTCTATCATACCCTTGAAGAGACAAGACTGACCGGTCGATCGTGATGCTTCATCTGGTGTTTTGTTTTCTGCGGAGTATGGACACGGGACGGCCAGCCTGCTGGGTATAGTACGGAGTAGTCGACCGATCGCAGATATATCGTGAGACTCTCGATCGGTCGTTTGTATTGGACTGCAGAGCTCTAGTGGAGATTAATGTTGCGACATATATATATATATATATATATATATATATATATATATATATATATATAAGAAGTGTTTGTTGAAAGAAACACAACTATTATAAGAATACTGTATATAGTATACCTTTAATATGTGTGAATATAATACGAATGTTATCCAAAACTGAAATAATGTCTTCAGGTATAATATAGAACGATTTTCTGGACCCATACCCCCCTCCTAAGTGTCGCGGATCCTGCGGGCCGGTTAGTTAAGCCCCTGGATAAATAACATAGAATCTAATTTAGAAATCTTATCCACACTTCATAACAGAGGTACCAACATCTGAAGAAATAAAAAGCCATATTGTTAAGTGTAATCAAGTACTTCAATAATACCCTTACGTATTCTTTAATAGACCTTCCAGTAAAAACAAACAACAGGGAATAATCTTGTTCTCAATTTCTGAATTCGGTCCCATATTATGACAAGGACACACTTAGAAATGAAAATTCCTGCAAAATATAATATTTAAACTAACTTCTTCTTTTCTAGATTTTAATTCCAAATTATACCTTTCTTTACATACTGAGGCAACAAATTAAAAAAGAGGTAAATAAATATTTAGAAATTTAGCATAAGAAACGTATATATTGTCATTTATCACTTGTAATATCTATATTTACCTCAAAAATAAAGAAGCAAAATGAAAGAAACGGCATTTAAAGTACTCATAAAATTGAAATAAATTTTATATATGTTCGAAAAAGGTTCCCGTTTTAATAATGTACATAAGATTTTTCATGGAGACTCAAATTCATGTATTTAATTTGGCATAGACAGTAAAAACATATGAATTTTAAGTGCCTGAACACCTTTCAAGTGTCATAATAAGATTATCCACGAGTTGGATACAACACTTTATTGCATCTTAGCATTATAAATTGTACGAAAGAATTTATGAAATAAATTCATTTCGATATCCCATAGCTGACAAATGGTGTTGTTCTTATGTTTGTATTGGTTAGTTGCGCCTGTCATAAAGTATAGGGTAATGGTTGACCTTGTAGGTTACGTTGCAAATGCTTCTTTCTTTTGTTAATATAGTTTCTTTGAACCACAGATCTGTTTTATGTGATATTACAAATGGAAATATATGATATGTTACCATCTGCCCTGCATTTCATTTCTTATTACACGGCGCGTAGAAGATATTCAGAGGACATGGAGCGTATTCCGAATCTCACCGGTGAGCAATCCGATGGCATCACGGTGTACCGAATTCCACCGCTGACGTCATTGATGCTCCACCTGTGTCGCACCGGTGCCATCAACTTGCAGAGATGGTGGCAGTCTCCATCAGCCGCCATCAGTGAATCTGACTGGTTCTTGTATAGGGCGGGAATTAGCAGACGAATAACATCGTGCACTGTTGTGTCATGGCGGTGTGTTCTGCTTTAGTTCTGCTGTATTGTTTGTAATGAGCACAACGTAAAGCAATATGTTAATGGCTCATAAGCGAACATGTCAACGGACCCGTTATTACTACCGGTTCAAGAAATAAATTGTTTATGCTATCTTTCCTTTGAACGAGATGGGAGTACGAAAATTTCGCAAAATTTTGCTAGCGTAGCACAGACAACAACTTGTACAGTCGCCAAAACAGCCATCGATCCTTCCAGCAGTTTTGTTCCTTATTTCGCTGCAACGTGACGTCATTGATGCCACCGGACCGGTGAGATTCGGAATACGCTGATGCATCGCGATCCTAGCGTTCCGGTATTACGTCATAATAGCGAATACGTCATTGTTTTTATACGCACGCGTGCCATATGAAGGGAATCATGAACGATATTCGATGTAGTAACAACCTGTTTATAATGATAGGATGCATAAAGAAAATTAAAATTAAGATTATAGCTTATATTTTTGTTTGTAAACATTACGTAATATATTAATTTTTTTTTACTTCATTTCATTACTCTTCATTGTACTTTAATCGCATGTTTCTCCGAAATCAAATTGTACTTTACTTTCTTATTTATCATTGTTCTGTATTCTCTCCGCAAATCACATTGTATTCTGCTTTGTGTTCTGGATCCTAGTAGTCAGCCGTAGATGTCGGCCAGGTGTCCCAAATTGTGGAATTAGTAGTAATGATAATAGAAGATAGAATGTAAGTTAATAATTCACTGAAAGACGTCAACCCCTAGCAATTGATACCGTTAACACGGGCTACTTGGACCCTTAAGGTGTTACTTGAACCCAGAAGAAAAAAAATGTTTACTTACCATTGGAGTAACGTAGGTGAAAATATTTGTACAGATGAAAGTTTGCAGAGAAAAAAGACCACAACTTTCGACACCAAACTGTTATTTTACATTGACGAAAACATTTTCTCCTTCTATGTTCAAATAACACCTTAAGGGTCAAAGTAGCCCGCGTTGACGGTACTTAAAAGTAAGCATATTAATCTTAATTGTATATATATTTCTGAACAATTGTATATGTTTACAAGTGATATCTTAATTTTATTGTCAACATCTTAGGTTCACGAAATGATAAACAATTGATTTAGGAAGCTAACATGCAAAAGCGGTCATTACATGTTAACCATTTTTATTTCTACTTTTAAACAAACTTTGAAAACGCTCTCCTGTAACATTTACAAAACAAAAGATAGAACCTTGTCATTTCGTCCTCGAATAATATGATTAAAATACATTGTAATATGAGATTGCCATTCCAAGAATGTTGTTATTATTTAAGTTGAGTAGATAATGGCTAAAATTGACTGTTTGTTTTCATCATTATAAAAATATATACATATTCCTAGTTACCGATTATTTTCATATTATATTTTTGTAATGTAGACTCTGCAAATGATAAGTTTTTTTAGAATTTAAATACATCATATCTGTTTCCCCTTTATGGTGTGTAAGCATGAGCTCGGTCATTCCAGGAACATGATGCATTAGTCTGATTTTGTTTACCTGAAAGGATCAAGCTCTTATTACGTTTTGAATTTTAATTTATTATGTATAAGGCTCTTATTAAACCATTATGCTTTCTGTACTCAGAGTAAGTTTATCTGTTGCTGATCTGTAATGTTGTTTGTATTAGTCTACCGTTCATACTTCATTTTACGATCATATCTATTAACTACCAATGTGATATGTAATGTATGTGTGAAAAGTTTCGTCATATCCTACAAACATATTGCAAACTAAGAAAAAAAATAAAATCTACGAGGAAAATAAAATGAATGCGATGAAAACGGCAATATATATTTTATCAATTTTTGTTTAACCATGTGTCTTAAATATCACTTAATCGGGTTGAACCAGTAGTCCCTTATAATTTAGTTTTATGAAACCATTATTTTATAGACCAGTTAAAACATCTCTTCCTGCTGGTACGCATAGGCTATACATACTAAGAAACATTTGCACTTCCAAATACGATTAGCAAAGAGAAGCAGTCTTTTATGACACTTATTTTTCAATAATAAAAACAATTACTGCGGTTTTAAAACGGCCACAAGTGCGGATTAAATGTATTTGCAACAGAAAATTCTGTACATTGCGACCGCACACTGTATCTGTGTTTAAGTATTGGAAAATGCATATTTACCACATCTGACCATTTCTGAACTCCAAAGTAAGAAAGAATTATATGTTTTTGGAACGACCTTATCCTTATGGCGTAAAGTGAGTCGTTGTCACACAGTATAAAACAGGGTTGCCAGATATCTCAGATCAAAATAAGGGACGCTAGCGCACAATTAGCCTTTAAAAATATAAATAATTCAAAGTGTGAAAAAAATTGCATCGTTCACAAAATGTAATAAGCAGACTAAAACAGGACTTATTTAGATTTTCAATCAATGTCCTAAACATTCAAAATCAGATATGTCATAACTAAATAAGGATACAAATTGTATTGGTTTTCAACATATGAATAATAAACATTTAAGAATCATAAAGTTTAAACGAATGAACAGATATATTCATTTGCATTTTATACATCATTTTTCTAAAACACTATGTCTTTAACAATGCTATTCAAAATACCAAAGTATGAATTGCACCATCATAGTATATTGTGAAACTTATATCAACAGTAATCTCACTAGAGGTTTTGATTTATCTAGAGAGAATCAAAACTCGAGTGGCATTACATGATTAGAAGAAAGTATATGAAGATTAGAAGAAATAAAAGTACCCTAATACAATAAAATATTAATTCATTTACTGAAATTCTATTTCACTAATGTTAGCTTCACCAAAACGTTTGAACGGAGCCGTCATTGGTACTGTCTATGCTGTAAACAAATGAAGATCACAAAGAACCGTAAAGAATTTGCAGTTTAAAATGTTGGCAAAGAAAGAAACAAATGGTAGGGAGCTGATAAAAACAGAAGAAAGAATATACAGACTAGAAGAAATGAAGTACTTAATACAATAAAATAGATATTAATTGACTTACTAAAATTGTATTTCACTAATGTTACCTTCACCAAAATGTTTGAACGGAGCCGCCATTTTCAGTCGACTATATATGTGGGAAACAAACTATGATCGCAAAACATTTTTTGTAGTACCGTAAAGAATTTGCAGTTTGAAATGTTGGCAAAGAAAGAAACAAATGGTAGGGAGATGATAAAAACAGAAGAAAGTATACACAGACAGGAAGAAATAAAGTACTCTAATGCAATAAAATAGATATTAATTGACTTACTAAAATTGTATTTCACTAATGTTACCTTCACCAAAATGTTTGAATGGAGCCGCCATTTTCACTCCACTATCTATGTGGGAAACGAACTACGATCGCAAAGCATGTTTTATAGTATCGTAAAGAATTTGCAGTTTTAAATGTTGGCAAACAAGAAACAAATGCTAGGGTAGTGATAAAAACCAACAAATGCTAGGCAAGCGAGTTTGGGAACCAGGCCAAGAGATAGCTGCTTCTCCTACTGGGTTTCGCCTGCATGTTTTTTTTAACACACAACCTGTTTCTACAAGTGTTCGATACCACAACACTAGGGAATCGTATTTAGGTACATTACGCACACCATGCTCACATCGAAATTCCCTTTGAACTCCTTTAACACTCTCAAATTTAGCATACCAAAGAACACATTGTGTCCGCTGTTGATTTGTTGTAGACATTTTAATCATCTACGATTTTCATTTGTCCTTTCAGATTATGAATTGTTGATTGTCATATATGGAAGCTCCCGTCTTTTAATCATAATATAACCAGGAAGAAAATTGTCCTTATTATCATAATAGCTTCACAATAATAAATTGAAATTATCCATACCCAAACGGATTAGCCTGTATAATATACACATACAGGTTGTAAGGGGTATAAGTGCCGTCCTTTTCACAGTCATCGGGGATGGTCTACAGGATAAAAAATTGTCCATACAACATAGGGGTCCACACCTGTGGAGTAACGGTCAGCGCGTCTGGCCGCGAAACCAGGTGGCCCGGGTTCGATTCCCGGTCGGGGTAAGTTACCTGGTTGAGGTTTTTTCCGGGGTTTTCCCTCAACCCAATATGAGCAAATGCTGGGTAACTTTCGGTGTTGGACCGCGGACTCATTTCACCGGCATTATCACCTTCATCTCATTCAGATGCTGAATTACCTTAGATGTTGATAAAGCGTCGTAAAATAACCCACTAAAATAAAAACAACATAGGGTCAAACTTGATACTTTTCCCAGAAAAGAAAAAAAATATATATATATATATTTTTTTTTTTAATTTTATTTGCATTGTACTGCTTATATCGTTAGTAAAATTACGAAAAGAATTACATTAGTAGGTATATCTAGTAAAACGTTAATATTACTCGTAGTTTAAAAAAATATTTGTGTTGTGTTGCGTTTTCGTGAAATTAAATAAAATTGCATGATTAAATTAGTTAATATTCTGGCGTGAGAGACGTGGCAACGTGTTCAGCAGGCAGTACTTTCCACAGACGAAAGTACGAGTCAGCTGAGTTCAAGCTCCCTGTCCATAGCTCTACTGCCGAGCGGATGACAGTTCAGTACAGGGTATTCAATAAACAACTTACAATGTCATTTACAGTTTAGGAATATCATATGTTATTAATCTATGTAGAAAGTCGTCATAATTTAAGTGAGACAAGAAGGATGTACCGTCAACGTTTTCCTCAAAGAAGGTTACCTAATCGGCGAACTTTTGTAGCAGTTTCTCAACTATTTTTATAAACTTGGAGTCTCGTACCCCGTTTTGAAAATCATACAACCAGAAATTTGTTTAAAAGTGATACTGCCTTATGGAAGCGGGAGAGATTAAAATTTTCCATTAGAAAAAAGTTCGTGTGGTTTTGTGCAGAAAAACCGGTATTGTTTATTTTTATACGTACAATAAAAATGGAGTATTATTGTTACATAAAATGTAAATTTACCGTAATGTTCTATTAATGAAATTGAACATTTATATTTGCTGCTCGTTTATGTAAACAACAGTATTGTCACGGTCCGCTCCTGCATTAGAACAGAACATCTGTACCTGTATGTGTGTACCCGCTTGAGCTATACTGTGTACTTATAAACTCCCCCCTCACATCCAGCAATGTTGCAAAACGTCTAATATTGTAAAATTTAATAATTAGTAAATATTGCGATTAGAAAAAAATTGTAAGGACACTTTTTCTTTCTTATGGCATGAATAATTATCAGTAGAAATAATGGCACTTATACCCCTCACACCCTTTTCATACAAATGAAAACATAATTTTATTTCCAGTGTTATGAAGAATTCATTTTGAAATAATCTCATAAGTTAAGATATTTTCACTTGTGACTTGCGGAATTGTTACGCCGAAAATAAGGAAATTCTACAAACTATTAAGAGCTTAGAGATATTATTTTGTTTCTCATACCGTTTACCGATTACTACTTGATAGATACTAAAGGCTCATAAATGTAATATCATGTTTCATGAGATTATACCAGATTTCAGCCATCGTGTAAACAAGTAGTCCATACTACAGCATTGTTGACAATGTGTTCATTTGGTATATCTGAGGACGACCACAAAAGCCAATCGATTGATTGGAACATCAAAGCTGTCTCCTGAACACCTCTGTGCCTGCTATCTCCGCTGTAGGAAGTTATGTGTACCATTGCTATGGCAACATCCTGGGAAACGTTGTGTGACACCTCAGGCGGACATACACAAGACAGTTGGCTGAAAGTGACAACTTTGTGTGGACTTTACAGAACTCACTTATTCTACTGAGCCCACTCTGCCTGGTCGCCGTCCAAGTAAATAGGTCTATTTCATCATTGTTCAATAGGTTTTATATACACACAAAGTGTAACCTAATAATCGAATGTATAAATTTATTCCATCTCTCTTATTCATTTCCACTTCTTTACCCGAAATCCTTCTTTATATTCTTTTTTTTTTCTTTCAATATGGTTCTCATTCCTTTCATACTGAATTCCCTATCCATTTCCATATGTTTTTTGCATCCTTTCTCTCCTTGTGTCACTACTTATTCCTCTCTTACTTCTCCTCCATCCATTATTCTTTCCCCAGTAGGATTCTATATTTTCCTTTCTTTTCTCTCACATAATTAATTCCATATATAGTGTGTGCTTTCTTTTTCCAATTTATCTTTTTGTTCCTCGTCTTCTGTTTTTGAGTATAGTTCTTTCTTTCTGTTTCCATTTTTTCCGTTTGTACCTTATTATTTTCACGTCCTTTTTAACTATTTTCCCTCTTATTGAATTCCTATCTGCATTTCTACATAATATGCGTTTTTTCTTTCCTCTTTCCTTTATATATAATTTAAACTGGTATTGGAAATTACGAGAAAACGGCTTAACAGACTTTAATGAATGACTCGTCATTTTGAAGCTTGGCATCCAAGGACTTTCAGAAAAATAGTAACTTTTAGTGAAGCGTCAGTTTTCCTACATAATTTTACTCATCCATCCTTACTCAGTTTTGAGAACTAATTGCATTTCAGAATAAAACAAAACACACACACTACAATAAACAACAGGCTATTACACGAAGGCCATGAACTGCGGAATTGCTGACATATTTAGAGCTTAAATTCAATTGGTTATTAAATACTTCAAGACTTACTATAAATAGTTTACAGGTGTGATTCTGTGGTGTGTACTTTTTTGAGTAGGCTACAGCTATGTATTGGATATTGAAAAATACAAAACTTGAGGTGGTTTGATGACATTATTACCATTAGAAATGAAATATTGTTATAGCTAATGTCATGATGTGACTATTTTTCATTAATTATATATAAATTAATGTTATATTGATGATATGAAAGTAAAAACAATACGTTTTTGGGTTACATAAGTAGATATAGAGAATGTTTTAAATTAGATCTTCATTTGTGTAATTTACTGAGTTGCGGCTATAAAGTAAGGCCTATATAAAACTACAAAACTTACGTAAGATAATAACATTATTATTAAAACTCAAATATTTTTAATAATATTCTTATCAAAATCAAATATTTTTATAGTTATTAATCAAGTGGAGTTGGGTCTTTTTCATATACTTAATGGCGGTGTGATGTAGATATTTATATGTGTCATTCTCTTCAGTATTGGCTCGAGAGAGATAAAAAAATTACAGTCCCTAAGGAAAGACCAAAAGATATTACTTACTGATAAAATAAGAGTCCTACAAAATTTTGTAGTTTCCCGATCATTTCAGCAAGATCTCATAGCAGGATAAAATGATTTTACCCTCTACATTTCAAGCTCTACAAGCAGGAACTATACCAAGATGCTATGTCTATTGTTCGAAAGCATAGCAAACCTGCTTGTTTTAACTTTCACCTAGAATGCACACTGACAAGAAATAGCTATTGTTTTACTCCCACATGAAAAACCCACTGAATGTCCTGACATTGTTACTTGCGTTTTCGCGTTGAAACTAAAAAACTGAAGGTTGATATGTTGAAGAAAATGTATTTGGCATAAAAAACCATTCAGAGGGAGTATGTTACATTATTATGGAAGCAAATAACTTTCAAAATATCTGGTATTCTTCACTGAAAATAAATCTGAAATATTTTTATTTTAACACCTAATGAACTTAGTTTGCAGCATTTGCTGCGCAAGCCAATAGTTCTATTCAATTCTTTCATCATCTGCATATATTTTTTTCTATTTTCTACTTTATGTTCTCCTTTATTTATTTCTTGACTTTTGTTCACTTCTTTTATCTATCTTACTGCCTTCCTGCTTTCATTTCTCTTCCCCGTTCTTTACTTATCTCCTAATTTGTTGTCTTTTTTTACTTTAACTTTCACTCTTTCTTTTTATATAAGTTTCCTTCAATCTCCTTCTGTTCTCAGAATTGTTTATGCTTTTAGTTTTTTTTTTTTTTCATTTATATCTTTAATTTCGTTCCCTTATTTATCTGAATCCCTTCCCTACTCAAGTCCCTCTGTTCACTCTCCTTCCCATTTCATCTCCAGAATTCTAAGTTTTATCTTTATATTTTTATCATATATTTAATTTCTCTTCTACACCTTTCCTCTGCTCTATATTTATATCTATTTCCACTTGTTTTTACTTATCCTTCTTTCCTTTCTTCTCGCCTTCGTTTCCTATCTTCTGTTCTCGTCTTTATTTCTTTTCATGTTTTATCTCTACCATCTTTTCAAATTCAGTTTTTCCAAATGCCATTTTATTTTCCTTGCCTAGCATTCTCGCTCGTCATTGTACCCTGTCTTTTCATGTGTTATCTTTTATTTATTTCAAGTATTGTGTTTTTAACTTTATTCTCTATATCCTATCTTTAATTTGTGCTTCTTTCGTCCATTCATCTCTTCTTCTTCTTCGCCATTTTTTCCTCCTTTCCCACTTCCTTCATTATTATCGATTAATCTCCATAATTTTTCATCCTACTTCCTTTTTCCACCTCTATTTGCTTACTTTATCTTCCTCATCACCATAATTTCGGCATGGTACAGTAACACTTTACACCACCTCATTCTAGTGCCGAGGTCATGGAAAGCATGGGGCTCTACCTCCATGCCCCCCCCCAAGTGCCTTCATGGCATGTTACGGGGATACCTTTACCTTTTTTTTACAGTAACACTTACTTACTTACTTACAAATGGTTTTTAAGGAACCCGCACGTTAATTCCGGCCCTCACATAAGCCCGCCATCAGTCCCTAACCTATGCAAGATTAATCCAGTGTCTATCATGATATCCCATCTCCCTGAAATCCATTTTAATATTATCCTCCATCTACGTCTCGGCCTCCATAAAGGTCTTTTTCCCTCCGGTCTCCCAACTAACACTCCATATGCATTTCTGGAATTCGCCCATACGTGCTACATGCCCATCTCAAACGTCTGAATTTAATGTTTCTAATTATGTCAGGTGAAGAATACAATGCGTGCAGCTCTGCGCTGTGTAACTTTCTCCATTCTCCTGTACCTTCATCCCTCTTAGCCCCAAATATTGTCCTAAGCAGCTTATTCTCTGTTCCTCTCTCAAAAGTGAGAGTCCAAGTTTCACAACCATACAGAACAACCAGTAATATAACTGTTTTATAAATTCTAACTTTCAAATTTTTTGACAGGAGACTGGATGACAAAACCTTCTCAACCGAATAAAAACACGCATTTCCCATATTTATTCTGCGTTTAATTTCCTCCCGAGTGTCATTTATATTTGTTACTGTTGCTCCAAGATATTGGAATTTTTCCACCTCTTCGAACGATAAATCTCCAACCTTTATATTTCCATTTCGTACATTATTCTGGTCACGACATATTATAATCCTATATTTAGTTTTTTCGGGGTTTATTTCCAAACCTATCGCTTTACTTGCTTCAAGTAAAATTTCCGTGTTTTCCCTAATCGTATGTGGATTTTCTCATAACATATTCACGTCATCAGCATATACAAGAAGCTGATGTAACCCGTTCAATCCAAACCATTTCTGTTATCCTGACCTTTGCTAATGGCAGTAACATATGTGCGGTTATTAAATTATAGGTATTTTAAGGTGTTTTATTGATACAGCAATTTCCTTTCAAATATCCTGTAATATACTGTACATTATTAGTTCTTATTATAATGCACCTACATGTATGGAAACATCACGTAAACGCTTAATACTACCGAAAACAAGAATCACACTGGTCCGGTTTGGAGTTAGTGCGATCTTCATTTGAGCGTTACGCACCAAACAAAAGAATGTTAACCAGAATACACTGAAAATGCCTATAAATATCGATTAATTGCTATTATGGCATAAAATCCCTTTATGGTGGCTGGGATAATGAGTAGCACAAAAGTTCCATATATGCAATATATCACTGAATTACAATCAACCTGCATTTGTGAAATGGAATGGATTCAGCACTAGAATTGCAAGTGACCTTTCCTAAGTTGAGTTGATCCGGATTGCCATTATAAGTATTTAACTAGCTGATAATAAGCCTACTCTATTCATATCATCTTCTCATAAAATATAGAGGTGTTTTATCAGTGGTAATATATTGGTCTTTTAGGATTTGTCGTTGACTTTTCCATCCTTTCATTAGTATTTCTAGTAATTAATCACAATTCATAGGCATTATTTATCTGCAATTTTACTCTCCCATTACACGCATCGATTGACATCTTAGTGCTCAGCGTTGATATGTTTTTTGTAATTCCACCAAAAGTACAATAAAGTATTTGATACTGAAAAAACAATTAAAACACAATAAAATTATTAATGATGGAATAGTTCATCAAAAATTATTAATTCGTGAAAGGCATAAAAAATCGAAGATATTAAAATCTTTTACACTGCAAAATAATATACGATTGAAATTATTACCATACATAGAATTATAAATACTAAATTCATAAACTCAAAGCACACTCACAAACTAAGCAAGTTAAAAAAATACCATTCTAAAAACATTCATAATTAAAAATATTTTAATTAATATTTATAGGGTGCGGCATTGGGATATGTCTGTTTTATAGCCCTGTTGTGGGACACTCAGGACGAAATAAAAGAAAACACACATACTGGAAGTAATCTAGTACAATGCAATTTATTAATGTCTGATTACTTTTTAAAAACTGCATTTCGTAAGTAGTCTCCACGGCAACGAATACATTCCTGCAATCTGCTATGAAAGTTCTGCATAACTCGCCCCAACAAAACAGGTTCGATGTCACTAATTTTGTTCCTTGTGTTTTGTTTCAGCTGGATGATGGTGCGAGGCTTGTTGCGATACACCCTACTTTTGAGATAACTCCATAGGAAGTAATCTACTGCAGTCAGGTCAGGAGATCTTGTCGGCCAGGCAATGTCTGCAAATTGTTAAATTATTTGTCCTGGAAACATGTTCCGCAGACAGTTCATTGAACCACGAGCAGTGTGCGCTGATTACATTCTATGGGGTTACGAAACGTAGTTATTAAAAAGTAATCAGAAATTAATAAATTGCATTGTACTAGATTACTTCCTGTATATGTGTCTTCTTTTAATTCGTCCTGAGTGTTCCACAACAGGGCTATAAAAATCGTCATATCCCAGTGCCGCACCCTATACAAAAGAAAGAATAATACCAAAACCGTAAATTCTAAACTCAATAACGTAACAAGTAAATGTTTATGATTAGACGAAAGCAATCCAAATTCCACAAAAAATATAGCAGAAAAAATTATCATTGTTTTCAATAACTCAATGAAAATATTGGTCTTATAAATAAAAAATACGAAATACCTTTTAAAACTTCAGAGATAAGATATTTACATATTTTCATTAATTCCAAAAACTAACATTTTAAATAAACTATTCCCAGAAATAAAAAATATCTTAATTACAATTATTATTAACTACAAGAATACTTTTACACAAATAAATAGCAATGGAATTAATAGTATTTACTGAAACAATCATATGCGTAATAAGAGGATTCTTATCACAAAAATTGTGATTGTCGTATGTTTAATTCCTTATTTTTCTAGGTGGTACACTAGAATTATTTATGTATGTTACAAGACTGGCATCAAATTAAATATTTTATATTTATAATTACAATTATAATAATCACATTTACATTAATTATTATTAAATTAAAACTAAAACAATATAAAAATTATAATTCATGACAAATATTTACAATACAGTACATGAAATATTAAATGCTATAATAAAATTATATAATAAATGAAAAAATCAAATTACAATCACATTAGCTTCCTATTTATTTCTAATATTAATTTAAGTACCGTAGTAAAAATTACACACATTTGAAAGAACCTTTAGGACAAATAAATTAATTATTAAACTCATAAGAATTAGATTAACAGTTATCTTGGGTGAGTTAGGACGTCTTGATTTGTCACTGGGTCAGACTGACCCCCACGCGACTAATATGGTAACTTTTTGTTCACGATCAGATTTTCAGCTGAGAGAGTTCTGAACACTTCATCTGTATACTTATGAGGTGAGAATATATTTATTTTATGTTTTGTTTTGTCTACATTTAATTAATTATTTAATTTATACATTATATTGAATAGGCCTAATTCAGGTAACCCGCGTTTCTTTCGGATAGAAAAAGTAATGAATTACACAATCATGGCAGCTAATGATCCTTATGTACAAGGGAGAAAAAGTATTCTAAGGCTTTCTGAACAAGTAGAAAGAGAAACAGAGAATGAAGATGAAGAAAATCAATTTCCTGGTAGTGACATTGAGGGTGAAGAGATGAATTCGTCAGATCACAACACAGAGAGCGAACAAAGCGATAGTCAGATAGTGAAGGGTATGCATGTCAGGTGAATGCAAGATTTTTCACTGGTAGGGAAGAGACAACTCGTTGGGTAAGAAGTCCTTTCCCCAGAACTGTGAGAACTTGAGCAGAGAACATTGTTCTCTATCTTCCAGGATCAGTTGATTTAGAAAGAAATGCAAAAATCCCAGTTCAATGCTTCTCGTATTAACAGATAGTATCACAGATAGATATTATTACGACCTATCGTAACCAACACTAATTTGATATTGCCAGAATTTCTAAAAATTTTAGTAGGTCTCACGATGCCGTCCTTACTGACGAATATGAAATAAAGGCATTTACAGATGTTAAAAAAGTGTACAATATTTTAGGAGGTTCTAATAGGCATCAAAACAAGAAAACAATGTCTAATAAACATGGGTTCTACAACACATACCTTCTGAGATCTGAACACTTGTTCATAGGAGGTGCTCAATGTGACGTCCATTCATGGCAATACATTCCTCTGCCCTTTGGCGTAAGGAATCACACACTCTTTGAAATGGACATGGTTGTTCTTGATAACTAAAAGTCTAGGGGATTTAGATTTGATGAAAGTGTTGGCCAAGGTGTCGGGCCTCCCCAATCAATCCAGCGATCCTAAAATGTCAGCTTCAGGTGTTCACGCTCATTGCGCAACTAATATGCTTGTCTGCCATCATGCATGAACCACATCTGTAGTCTCTGCTGACGTGGTACATACTCCAGCACGGTAGGCAATACGTTAATAAGAAAGTCCTGATAACGAGATCCAGTTAATATATGTGGTAGCACGTATGGTCCTTAATCTATCGCCAGAACGCCTGCCCATACGTTGATTGAGAATCGGTGCTGATGCTTTGTTTCTTCAACTGCATGAAAATTTTCATCAGCTCACACATGCTGATTTCGAAAATTCACAATACCATCTCTGCTGAACCCCGCTCATATCCGCAACCAGACTTTTGTTCACAGTATTCCTTGCGACGTATCAGTATTCCATGCCAGTGATGTCAACTACGGTATGATTATCTGCTAGTCTGCTGTATTGCAGGGCAGAAAAATGCATTGCCATGAATGGACGTCACACTGAGCACCTCCTATGAACAAGTTTCAGATCTCAGAAAGTATGTGTTGTGGGACCCATGTTTATTAGACATTTTGTCTTGTTTTGATGCATACTATCACGTCCTAAAATATTGGATAATTTTTAACATCTTGTATAAGGCTATTGTTGTTAGCTGGCTCCCTTCGATCGGGTAAGAAAAATGTATAAATCTATGGGATGAACAGTATGGTGTTGGACATAAAATATTTCACTCCACTTGGATAAATTTGCCGCTTTTCGAGACATTTTTTAATTGTTTGTTGCAAATTCTGAAAGACACTATACAACATGACAGACGACCACAGTAGACGAACAGTTAGTTCCTCTCAGAGGTAGATGTCCATTTCTTCAATACTTGCCTAGCAAATCAGCGAAATATGGAATTAAAATATTCACGCTGGCTCATTCGCATACATTCTACGCGAAAACATTGGAAGTATATATCGGGAACCAATCTGAAAGGTCATACTGTCAGTCAAACTCTGGGAAGGACATTGTCTGCTATTGAGGGGACAGGTAGAAATGTTACAGCAGGTAATTGGTTTTGAAGTATTCCTCTGTGCATTGAACTCTTGAAAAAGAAAACTACATACGTTCAGACTTCGAAGAACAAAAGAGAAATTCCTCCTGGATTAACAGATGTGAAAGTTAGAACGGCTAAAAGCAATGTCTTCTGTTTCAGAAAAATATTAGTGTCATAATGTTCCCAGAAAAATAAAAACGTATTATTAGTGCCTACGGTGAATCACGATGAGAAACTTTATGAATCAGATGCTCTACATAAGTCTGAAATGATCACTTGCTATAATTTTTCCAAGTCTGGAGTTGACACATTAAATCCGATGTGTAAAACATACACTGTAGCAAGATGTTGCAAGATATAACCTATGCAATTGTTTTTTTTTTTTTTTTTTTAGGATTATAAAGATCGCGGGCATCAATGCCAAAGCCATATTTATTCACAACAATCCTCATACTACAAATCATAGGAGATCATTTTGAGAGAAATTAACTATGAATTGGCCAAACAACAAATAGGGAAAAGAACAATGACTAGCCACATTCCAAGACATCTTCGAGCTAGTGCTGCTGAAATTGCTAAGATCGACCCCCATCCCACAGACGACAGAAGTAGAAGGGAATCCCGACGTGCAAGATGTAGTGTTTTTCCGACAAACAGAGACAATAAAACAAGCAATTTTTGTGTCGCACCCAGGAAAATTATATGTAAAAGTCATATGAAACACGTATGTGTAGAGTTTCTAGAAGATACGAAAAATGACAAATAGGCGAATGAATTCCTCCACAAGGATCATTAATCTTGAATTTCATTTAGTCTTCATTACCTTATTTGGACAATTCTAGATTAATGATTTATGTAATGTAAATTCATGTTTTACTCGATTAACATCCATGAACATTTTGCAAGATTCGGAATTGTGTTATTTTCTGTGTAATTCCATTTAAATTGTTGTGGTTTTATAAAGTAGAAATGTTTAACACACTTATAAACTAACAGTGTGAGTAAAGTGATTTTAAAAGAAGTCACTAAGGACCTTATTTTTTTTCGATTTTGTTTGGGGTCACAACAACCCACACGCGACTACCTGTGCCCATTTGTTTCACGCGACTATTAAGGGTTAAAGGGAGAAAAATTTAACGTCGATTTCTCTTCATTTTGACGCCTTTGAAAAAAAAAAGTAAAATATGTGTGTATGTATGTATGGTCTGTTTTTGAACAGGACGGAGCGCCATCGCATTGGCACCTGCACGCCCGAACATTTCTATAATGAGCTCTCTCTCAACGGTGGATCGGTCTACGGATTTGGCATTTCGCCACTGGTCACCAACGTCACCCTATAACACTATCCGTGATTTTCTTTTGTAGGAGTCAGTGAAAGATTTCTTTTTTTAACCACCTTGCAACAATTTTGGATGAACTGCTACACTACATTGGCTGCAGTAACACCATACATGCTAACTCAAGTATGAAACGAGTTTGACTACTGCGTGTTCAGTTGAAGGTGTGCCATGGCTCGCTGTATGCCGTCATGTGGCTAGCCGATGAGCCTAGAGAATTCAATCTTCCTACACTTCCTCAGAGGCGTATTACATATGTGCCAGAGAAGTTTCCTAGCAAGTACGGCGCGGCGTTCATTCTGAACAATACTTACCGATACGTATGGTAACGCCGGTAGTGGCAGGAATGTGAACTGTTTGGAAACACGTACTGAGGTGAGTCTTTTTTGTTACTGTCGGGATATGGGGAGAGGGTTAAGACGATTACTTACGTATTTGTTGACATTAACTTCGACGGTCAACATGGACACGGAGCATTTGATTTGTGTTGTGGAATGTTGCCGTACGCAACCGATGATAACAAATACCCTGCGTACGACTTGCCGGCGCAAAACACAGTTCGAAAGAGGTTATGGTAGCACACAGACAGTACAGACCGCCATTTGTTGCTACGACGTTCAAGTTATACGTACACGTTCTCAAGTTCAGAATGAACTCCTTGATTAATAGGCAACTTCTCTGATATAAAAGCTGAAACGCGCTTCAAATCGCTGACTCAAAACAGTGACGTCATGACACACTTTGAAATTAACACCCAGTATGTAGTGTAGATGTTTTCCGTGAGTCCGGAGGAGAGCATATTGAACGATTATGAAAACCGTAAGTGAAACTTCCTATTCAGATGTATATTTTAAAATGAATCGCAAGGCTATATGTTCATGCGTGTACCTAAAACATATAGCCATCTTAAATCGGATGATTCTTTTTTATGCAACCGGTATTTTATCTCACACTCTCCAATATTATTACAGTACCACCTAGCAAACAATTTCTAATCTCTCTTAAGAATATAAGGATCGCCTTCAATAACTTCTTAGTTAAAAAATTGGGAAATACGCTAAACTGAATAAAATATGAATATCAGTTTGTCTGCATACAACAAAAATAACAATAAGTAATAATATCTTAATATAAACTACCAAATGTAAGCTTCAAAATGAGGTTGGTTCAATGTTCTGCAATAAAGGGATCCAGAGTTCTGAGCAATGAAAAGGTCTTCATACACTAAATTTGGTGCTGAATAACGCTAAAACTCTCGCGCTTTTCTGGGGTGAAATTTTACAATACACGTTCCTCGACATTCTTTTTAAAGAAGAAGGTAATCAGAATATAAAAAATTACGAGTTTTTTGCTGTTGGATTTCATATGTAATAGCCCATATTGCACTAATGGTGTAGTCGCATGGTGTATTAATTTTAAGTAATAAAATATGTCTCTATATTTCATGCAATCCTTAAAACTAGTGTGTAAATTTATTCATAATTTTGTAAAAAAAGATAGTTATTTGTACGTGTATGTGCGCCTTGTTATGTGAAGAAACCTACAATCTTAACTTCGTCATGTAAAATAAATAAGTAGATAAATAAATAAACAGATAGACCTAAATAAATAAATAAATAAATAATAATTAAAATTTATTACATGATTATATATTTGTACAGTATAAGTTCTGTTAAAAGTAAAAAGTAAATCCATGGCGCTACAGCCCATGAGGGGCCAAGACCGATGCTGGCCTCACGTCCACATGCCGAAGCAGAGGTGGACGATCATCCTACCAGAATGGAGGTATCGTGTGGTTAGCACGATGATCCCCCAAGCCGTTATAGCTGGTTTACGAAACCGGATTTTCGCTACCTATCGTAGCTCCCCAAGTGCATCACGGTGCTGGGTGAGCACCGGTTCCATACACTGGCCGAAATATGAGAAAATTTCTTCCCTCACGAGGACTCGAACCAGCGCGCATTCCGTAACGCGAGTCCTAGGCGGGATGCCTTAGACCACGACGCCATGGCTCGGGACATAAATTCTATTACATACGCAATATTCATTGCATGCGTTCACGACTGTCACATTTTGTTCATAGGGTCTCGTTTTCATTGTCTTCTATACAGTGTGTTTCAGAAATACTTTTGACAAACCTTGGGGGCATGTTCTTCACACAAATAAAAGTACATATAAACATATGTCCGAAAATTCTAATTTTTTAAATTATTAATGAAGGAACATTATGAAACATATGTTAGATATTGTCAGCATGGTAGCAATTATTACAACTTTAATCAATTCAGAAACTCATAACAAATGTTCATATGACAAATGACTGTAGAACCAAGTCTCCATGGCAACACACAGCCATATAGGATACAATGGGTGCATCAGCAAACTTGTATCGATAACATCATTCGATTATCTAATAAAATTATTTATTATCGGTTACAAACTTAAGTTGTTGGATTGTACTTGAAACGCGTTGAACGTAAACTTTCATTGTTATGAGCTTCTGAATTGATTAAAGTTGCAACACTTGCTACCAAGCTGACAATATCTAACAGATGTTTCATTATGTTCTTTCATTAATAACTAAGAATCTAAGGATGAACTTTTTTCTTTTTTTGTTATGAGGAACATGCCCCCAAGTTTTGTCAAAGTATTTCTGAAAGACCCTATATACACACCGCTACAAACATGATGTTATATTTAGAGGAATATATAAGTCTTTCTTCTACACTGTTATGTAAGTGGAAATGAATTATTCGTAAAATACATTTCTCGTATTCAATTCGGATATTTACAGATATTTCTCATGTTGTAAGTATTGTTACTTCGAATTTCGCTGTCATTTGTATTTTGAATATCCATAATAACGTGGAAATTTGCTCCATCTCTATAAAGACTCCATTTATAGGCCTTTGGGTTAGTTTCAGATCCAAGTTTCAACAAATACGTAAAAACCTTCCATGTTGTGGCCTACTCTCTTATATAAATATGGAACGAATGTTATTTTACCTACTTTAGTATTCAAATACAATTTATTTTATTTATACAACAGAATATATTACAGGTGAAACTGGAACAACTGAGTTCAGGCTAGATATAAAATTGCTATAGAAATTCTGAATACAATAAATTATGATTTGCAGAAAGTCTACTTAGAGGGTATTGTTTAAATTTTTATCTTGTTTGTGAGCATTCATTGTAGCCTGGAAGGACGTTAAATAACTAAATTATATTTACATAATTTGTTTTATTTTCTTAAGTATTGTCTCTATATTTAAAAAGAATAACATATTTGAATTACATTCTGCCATCGCATTGCCTGAGAATAACTCTATATTTTATTTCATTAATTAAACTTCGACTTATCTTATTTTAGCTTGAAGATTTGATTGGATTGAAATTAACTAATAAAATAATAGTAATATTAATTGTGAATTTTTTACTTTATTATAAGGTGTAACATATTATATATTTGCATTTCATGTCCATATGCACTGCAAAATCCTCAATAAATGTTTGGTAACTTTAAGATATATGATGAACAATACAAGATCTTTGAGAATACAATGAAGTTTCTACAAGTAATTGCTCTGACTTAAAAGAGTGATGTTAATTTATTTTCTCTGTTCTTCACGCCGCACCAACTTCCTTATATAACAATGAAATTAATAATTTTTATGATGCACTAATGAACCGTATCTGAAGCCTGACTAGTGTAGTTTGTAGCTAGTCGGCGATGTATGCAATGGAGAGTGAAAGACTGGCCTAGTTGTCTCATAAATGGTGCCTTCTTGGTATCACTTGTGAGGTTCAGACCTGTCTTCGGACAATTGAAATGTCAACAACAATAGACCATAAAAGATGTTGGGAGGAGGCATGAAATTTCCTCAAGAGTGAAATGGTTTTAATCCTAACCACACAGTCAGAATGTCTTTGGACCCAAATAGGAAATCAGATAGTGACTTTATACTATGTCCTATGGCGCCATTAATGTTATTGATGATTACGTAATAAATCATATACATAGGATTATTATTATTATTATTATTATTATTATTATTATTATTATTATTATTATTATTAATATTATTATTATTATTGAAAAAGGGACCCATCTACAAAATTTGTTTTTTCTACAGGAGAGACAAAAAACTGAATGATTCTCATAATTGAAGGCTTCAGAACCATAGTGGGCCAAGCGCCATTTATTAAACCGTAGAAAAAAGGGTTAAAATGAAGTTATTACCATAATTCAATGGAAACGTATAGCAAGTAATATAAAGTATACACATTAAAACGAAATTATATGCCAATCTTCATTAAACTATGGTATTCACTTAACTTTAACCCTAGCTTTCTCCGTTTTTAATAAATGGCGCTTGGCCCACTTTGGCTCTGAATCCTTCAATTATTCTTTTTTTTTACTCAAGTAGCGTACAGCTTTTTTCGAAATGTAATGCAGAATTAAGGGGATGTTTCTGCAGAATTTCGTCTCAATCCAAATAATACATTGTTTGCAAATAGGTTTCTTAAATAATAAAATTGGGACCTTCTTCTACTTAAAACAGACCGAGACACTTGTAATAAAATTGCAGTTTGCAAAAATACATGTTTTGTTTGACGTTTAGGAACACTTTAAATATTAAAATTCGACAAAAGAGTTAAAAAGAAGAGTAACATAATTACATGAGAATTTTGTCTTAAGTTTTATCATATTGGGATTATTTTTCATTGTACTGAATTGACCGAAATTTCGCATTTCATGTACTTAGACTAAAGCAATTTGATTTATTTTTCATGTGATTTGTGAATAGGTTACACCTTAGCATATATATTTTTGCACTGTTCATGTACGTCAATAACATACTAAATACCTAAAAAAAAAACTAGGACCAATTTGGCAAAATTGATGTCATAGGCTATTAGAAATCACTGCAAACAAATTAACCCTAAAATAACTTTCAGATGATTTGCAACAAAATGTGTGTTGACCAGTAATGCTGTTATTATTATTATTATTATTATTATTATTATTATTATTATTATTATTATTATTATTATTATTATTATATTGGTTTCCTGTCTTCCATCTATCATTGTCTCCCAAGTCACTATCTTGAAGATTTCTCTGTCATGGTTCTTCTGATTCCTTCCATTCAATATTGTTTTGGTCTTCCACGTCTTCTATCCGATGGCTGCCAATTCAAAACTTGTTTTGAAAGACAAACCTTATCCGATATTCCTATTTTATTATTATTATTATTATTATTATTATTATTATTATTATTATTAATGTTTCTACTCTTAGTATTACCGTTATTAATATAATATTAATAATAACAAATTTTCTACAATAACAGTCATAACCAGAGACCGGAACTTTGGCAGAATGCCTTTTTAAATGTGTTAAATCTATCTTCGGTTTAAAAGTAAATCTGTACGAATTATACCTTTGTGATTGAAACGTCACAGTTTGTGTTGCTCTTTTCTGCCTTTTTAAAAATATAAATGCCTAATTTACAAAATAAATGCTTTTTTGCCTTTATTTGATTATTTATCTATTATTTATTAATTTATTATTAAAAATTGCCTATAGGTATATTTTAATTTATTTATATAACCGTTACAATGAAAGTGACTTCACCGAATGTATATTATTGTCTTTCTGTGAATTCATATTCTCTTTGCAACAATGAGTGCTGCCGTGCAAAAAAGTATAACAGTAAGCGTTTTAATTATCGCTAGTGTTTATTTGACAAGGCAACAATAAGTGCGAGTTGAACGTAATTTTTAACGGTTATTTTTCTTTCAGTTTTCATTACGACGTTTTTGTGGCTAGCAGCAAGATGCCGAAATTCAGTGTTTCTTTACGCAGTAAATAGCAAAGTTACGTTAATATTTTTGTATCCGACGTATTTTGTACTGACGGTAAAGTACTTACATGCAAAATATGTGAGCAGTCAGTTAACTATGAAAAGAAATATTTCATATCGCAACATATCAGTACAACAAAATACAAAAATGCACTTCCCAAGGCTACTGGGAAGAAGAATTTTTTGCTACCAACTTGCAACATCGAGTCGAAAATCTCAGTTTGCATTTGGCTTGTGTAAAGCTTTTCTTGCTGCCGAAATCCCTTTGTGGAAAGTGCAAGGTTGTGGGTCTAGTGCAAGGTTTTTGTAATTGCGTTTTATTGCGTATTTTAGCTATTTATAATGCCTTTTTGCCTGCCTATTTTAGCTATTTATGATGTCTTTTTGCCTGCCTATTTTAATGATTCATAATGCCTGAACTTCCGGTCTCTGGTCATAACAATAATAGTAGAGGCTATCTATGTATATATAATCTAATAATGCCTATTATGAAGACGCCTTTCACTTTGTTGATCTTGTATAAGGCTCCGATTTAAAAATTGTCACTTTCATGCACTTCTTTTTCCATTATAATATTATTAAAGATGAATGGAATTTGTATTGCAAGTGATATCGATACAAAACCCACATAGTTATTATCTCCCCGTTTCTCTCTCTGTCTACAGGGAGTTGGTCTCTTGGGACAGATAGTACTGCCACTATACCAGAAGTAGGGATGATTGTTAATTACTAACAACCAGTAAAATGATTGCGGTAGAAAGGAGTACACCTAGGAAGGCTGCTGCAGGAACGATTTATCCAACACAAATATGAATTAAACTAGTTATGATTTCGTAATACCGGTAATATTGTTTATTGCCAGAAAAATGCAATACAAAATATTGGAAATTAACAAAATCCTAACACACCCCTGAAAGAGGGGTTGTTCTCGTGATCATGAGAGGATTCGATACAAATAAATTTATTTGCATAAATTTCAATAAAACAAGATCTAAAAGTTAGTAATTACACATGTCATAACAAATTGCTTACATACATTTTTAAATTTCAATCTGTTGGAGATAAATAGCTGTAGATATTTCTTTATTCATATATTAAAAATTCAAGGGCCAATATTCTCGTACTATGGTTGAAAGCAGTGGTCGTTAAACAAGCATACAATAACCAAGCCTTTGGTTTTGTATTTGTGAGTGAATGATCTGATATATTTGTGATTTTTATGTATAAACTTAGTAATGCATCGATATAAATTTCATGTATTTTCATGACTTTAGATTCTAAAACTAATATTCCGTATTGGGTTATAGATTGAAGTAAGACAAGGTAAACTGTACGTAGTACATCCATTGGTAAGTAATTTCGTACTTGAAGAAAGTAATATATAATTCTAAGTAATTTGTTACGAATGTACTTGATTTGTTTCACCCATTTCAGATGTTTATTAATAACGATTCCTAAATATTTAACATCTGAACATTAATATATAATTGCATTTGAATTCAAACTTCCAGCGTCGATGTAACTTAGCACTGAAACTTACTGTATATGAGGAGCTTGCTATCAATGTTCGACAACTCCACTTTTGCTTTTTCTACAGGAGAGGCGAAAAACTAGATCCTTGGAAACCAATGTCATCGTTATACTTACATTTTTTAAAACATTTCCATGGGTCATAGAAATAGTTTTTGAGTCTCAGAATGTGATTAAAATTAATAATTAGGTCGAAATTTACGTTTAATAAGTGGAGTTTTCCATCTCTGAAACTAAGTCATGGAGTTTCTGTTTTTGAAACTAAATGAAACCATATTTAAAGCGAAATCGTCTGTTTTTGAAACCAAACAAAACCATATTTAAAGTGGAGTTGTTTGTTTTTGAAACCAAACGAAGCCATATTTAAAGTGAAATTGTCTGCTATTGAATCTAAGTCACTTCTAACTCGACTTCAAAGCAAACTTGCGTAAAACAATACTTATTCATCCACAAACCGATTATATAAACAATCAGCCATGTTGGATTCGCGATGCGTGATGGGAAAAGGTGGTACGAATGTGGACTTCTCATTGGCTACTGAAGTAATTGTCCCAATTTCAAACCAAGCCACAGTGAAATTGTCTACATTTTGATTCTAAAGCGCACAATGAAGTGCTATTTTGCTGTGTTCTGTCCGTTTTTTAACCTAAACAGTTCCATAATCACATTCAACACAAAAAATTCTATCAGAAACAACCAATATCTGAGGCGTCTAGAATCAAAACCCTCCAAGTCCATAAAACAAAATTTGTGGGAAAATGGAAAAAACTGTTTCCATATAAATAAATATTCTTGGGATATAAACAATGCTTTTATCAAGTATTTTATTATCATTAGATACATTCAAACAAATTACAGGATTGCCCCTTCATTGAAACTAACAAATTTGTAAGGTTCAATTAGCACCTATCTGATTTTGAAACTGAAAAGTGTATTTGGAGGCTTTTGAAAATAAGAGAATTAGTTCTAAGCATAAAAATGAGTCAAAAAGGAAAACATTTTAACTTAAAACTTACAAATTATGTAGGCAATGAAAGCCAGAAATGAAGTATGATTATGCACATGCTTTAAACATAACAGCAGTATAAATTTGAATACATGTTTCACTTTTTAAGTTCACACATATCTTACACAATATTGTCACATTCCTCTTCCTCCAGATTAACAGTTTCTTCTTCTTCTTCTTCTTCTTCTTCTTCACGTTCAATGGTATTTCTTGAATTTATAATCTCCACATAAAATTTCAATGCTCTTGCCAATCAGGCCCAAAGTGCTTCTCCAAAAGTTTGGTCACGTCTTTTACCTTAAGTGAGTTCAAAGGCACTCCAAGGCTTAGAATATCAGGATCAATCATTTTGAAATTCTATTGTTTTTTTATTGTTACTACCT
Organism: Periplaneta americana; assembly: GCF_040183065.1. Classification (NCBI taxonomy): domain Eukaryota; kingdom Metazoa; phylum Arthropoda; class Insecta; order Blattodea; family Blattidae; genus Periplaneta; species Periplaneta americana. The sequence goes on from NC_091130.1 coordinate 98,676,872, forward strand.
TTGCAACAAAGGTGTCAGTTCTATAGTTAAACTCATCTTGCACTGTTGTCTGTTCTTTCAATGCAGAGCGTCTTAAAATAAATCTTTTACAGGGACTGAACTTAAAATGGCAGGAGATCTTAAAATTATGTCTGCCTGTTTCTTCCAGTCTTGAAGAGGTATGCCTACATCTTCACTTCCAAGATTAAAGACTGTTCCATGTTTGCCAATAATATCTTTATATTCTTGAGGATCTACAATCACTTCCTTATTTATTTCTAGATTATTCCAAATATGCGATCGGGAGGGAGAAATGAATGCCCAACCACAGGAAGTGTAATTTAAATTTACACTTTTTTAATAGTTAGAGGTGCTTCAGTGAGTAGCCATTTAGAGCACATTCCAATCATTGTTGTATTTCTACTTTGTGCAGTAATAAAATTGTCTTATTGCTGTTTACCTGGTAAAGAGTAGGAAACGGAATGGAACTTCTTTATGTCCAACAAACTTAAACTGTTGGATTTCCATTTACTGCCAACAGCATGATTACAAGCTGGTATAGCAGGAGGGCCACAAGAGGAGTACCGACAAAATTATGTAATTAATTATTAATTTTTAAGAATAGGCGTACAGTATGTTGTAATAATTTAATACTGTACTTATTATTTATATTTATCATACTATGTATTCTATGTAATGAAAATATAATTTCAACCACACATACCTTTCTTTCCTTTTCATTTCTTTTTTCCATTTCTCCCTATTTAGTATTTCTACACGAGCTTTTCTTTGTGAATATTTTTCTAACTCACTGCTCACTCTATCCACCATTTGACTGAATATTATTAAAGTAGAAATTAAACTTAATAAGGTTTAACAAGAGCTCAACCACACAAATAATAAATCAACATCGAATAGCTGAGGAATGCTGGGTAAAGGAGTCTCACAACCTGATTGGCAGAAACGGACTTGGAGGTTTTTGAAACTAACAATGGCCGAAATTCAATTGGATCTAGCGGATATTTAAACTAACCCTAACGTTTGTATAGCATTTTCAGAGGAATCCAGCGGATATTGCAGAAAAATAATGCCAGCATCGGATTGGCCATGCGAAGATAGACAGAAAATAACTATCTCATTTTTTTTTTCGATGGACTTGGCGGGTTTTGATTCTAGACGCCTCATCTCGAATTCGTAAAAAATGGAGTTGTCTAACTTTGATACTATGTTTCTCATATATCTGTCGTTAAAATTAGTTAGTGTTTCAAGGCTAAGTTTTCTTAATATAAAGCCACATTATTTTATAACATAACACCAGTAAAATTTAAAATATAATGGACAAAAACTTTCAGAGATACAATAAACAGGAGTATTAGTATTATTATAATTATCATTAGTACCATCATTGTTATCATCGGCCTCGGTAGCGTAGGTGGTATAGCGCTGGCCTTCTATGCTAGAGGTTGCGGGTTCGATCCCGACACAGGTCGATGGCATTTAAGCGTCGTTAAATAAACCATAATTTGAAATTTTTTCATTATTATCACCACCGCCATTAACAACAACAAACCCCTTCGTTATATATATATATATATATATATATATATATATATATATATATATATATATACATATATATATATATTATCGAATAACAGAATTTTATTATTCTTCCTGTAATATTAATAATAATATTAATAATAATAATAATAATATTGATAATAATAATAATATGTGTATGGTCTCTCATGTACTCATCAATAATATTAGTGATAATAAATATTCACTTCTTCATCAAATTCATGATTTTTAGCTTTCTGAAGACACGCATCTTGATACAACTTTGTCCCCAATCAAAGTTTTCAGTTTCTTGGAAATTGTCATCAACTGGCAACGCAATACACTGGTCTGCATTTTGAAATATTTTTCTGTTACACTGCGGAAAATCGACTGCCTCTATAGATGTTGACAAAGGATTGAGCAACCTGATCCTTCAATTTTTTACAAAAACAAGATACGGAAGGAAAGTCATGCCATCCACATTCAAATTTATACTTTCTCCCATCACTATTTGGTATTTATCTGACAGGAAAGTCATAAAAATATATCTTGGAGGTTCCTTCAAGAATATTTTATGACCAGTAGCACTAAAATTTCAACTTCCTGTAGGAAATACTCAATGCTGCTGGCTTTTTGACAGATAAGGATCACGTAAAATAAAGTAATAAACCTTTCCTTTTTATAATTAAAAAAAGTTTATGAAATCCACACATGGTTCGTCTTAACGAATTTCACTTTCATTATCAACGTCAAAAACTGGTCTAAAAACAATTTACTTTTATCAAAACAACAAAACCCATGCAAACCTCTGCCATCATTGCAAGTAAGACAGTACACATTCTAATCTTCCGACTTTAAAATAAATGTCGTATGTCTCTTTACTCTGAAGCCTAGACTGTGTGAAACAAACTGAAAAAGCGACAAGGATTCACTGAATCCCTACAATTTATTTAAACGTTTGTACTCTTCGAGGTTGTTATTGTGAATATATTTAAGAAAAGAAATTTTTTTTCTTTTCAAGTCTTTAAACTTCCCTCATTTGAATTTCAGAAGGCCCAGCTTTCTCGTTAATTGCTTCATCATTGCTTCCTCATTCTATAAGGGCAATTCATTCTATAAGGGCAATCTTGAGACAGACATTAATCCAGTTGATAGTCGATACAATTCAACGTCATGACGCCAACGAGTTGTTTTTCGTAATGAATATCATCTGATTATAGACAATTGGATTCAGTTGGAGATTGGTGTTAGAGTTAAGAACCAATCACATATGTGTATGAATAACATTTGATTAAGTTAAAATTAATTTAATATATTCATGTAAGCTACAAGCTAAAATCTTCCCTCATTAAAGGCTTACCAAAATTACAAATAGGTTATTCATACAGGGTGTCTCAAGAGGCATGTAAAACACTTCAAGATAATGTAGTTTGGGTTAAACTGATATAATATCTACTGTATAACTACATCCGAGAAATTAAGGGGAGAAATACTGGAACATCATACGATTCCGTGTACTATACTTGGCCTGTTGCAAAAGGTAGCATCTGAGCACCGCAACACTAGCGCAACACAAACGAAATAGACTTTCATTTGATATTTAATTCATATCGGAATATGTATTATATGACTTTCTCGTGTTAAAATCTATCGTACCTGGTTTACATGTTTCGACCTGTTATTGGTCTTCTTCAGAACTGGTCGTTGCTGGACTTGGCACCTCTTGTTTTGTTTCCTGTGGGGGTGTGTTTGTGTAGTGTAATGTGGAGTCAAAGAGTGTGTGTGTTCTGAAATTGAGTTGTGTGTTGAGAATTTCATTAGCGTGTGTTTATGTGTGTCTGTATATTTCATATTGTTCTAGTGTGTTTAGATTCTAGCTTTTTGGTTGGATGTGTAGAATTTTCATGTCTGTGTTGATGTCTCTGTAGGTGTGATTAGCAACGACCAGTTCTGAAGAAGATCAATAACAGGTCGAAACATGTAAACCAGGTACGATAGAATTTAACACGAGAAAGTAATATAATACATATTCCGAAGTGATACAGTGTTAAAAGTTGTGTAATCAAGACGTGTTAATTCATATATTGGCATAGTGAATATACAGACATGCTTTTTGTTTACGGGTTTTGTGATGGCAATGCATTGGCTATTGTTGAGGAATACAGACGACGTCTTCCCAATGGAAGGGTTCCATCTAGTTGTGTGTTTTCCTCTATTTATCCGATGTTAACTAAAACTGCAAGCTACCAACTGTCTCACTGAGGTCGGAAAGAGAACCGGTACCGGTATCTGATATGAATTTACAATCATAAGAAGGGCAACCTAATTCGTCTTGTGTAATTACTTTATTTTATTACCGATTTTGTATTTAATTATAAAATCAAAATTTTTTTAACAACATCATTTTCAATCACTTTTTTTAAATTAGGTTATTTTACGACGCTGTATCAACATCTAAGGTTATTTAGCGTCTGAATGAGATGAAGGTGATAATGACGGTGAAATGAGTCCGGCGTCCAGCACCGAAAGTTACCCAGCATTTGCTCATATTGGGTTGAGGGAAAACCCCGGAAAAAACCTCAACCAGATAACTTGCCCCGACCGGAATTCGAACCCGGGCCACCTGGTTTCATGGCCAGACGCGCTGACCGTTACTCCACAGGTGTGGACACTTTCAATCACAATGTTCCAAAACATAGAAATACGTCTATAATGCCTCTCTCCATTCAAAAGTTCACCATCAATAACTCCCCAACCTTTATATTTAGGACAAACGTATATCAGCGATGTAGATTAACCCAAACTACATTATCCTGATTTTTTTCACATTCCTCTTGAGGCATCCTGTTTATACAATTAAATTGAATGAATATAAAAACATTGTTAAAAAGCTAAGCTATGATGTTTATATATTTTTATAATTATACATAGTTTCGTAATTATTAATGAATTCACAAATTAACAAATTATAGCAATTAGTAGAATATTTGGGAATCAGACGGGTTTGCGTTCATAATTATATATATGCCTATTGACTTTTAGACCTTGCACCTTTATTAGTATTATGCTGAAGTGAAAACCTGGTCTGATCAGTCTAACAATTATTTCACACCTCGCATAAACTGATGTGTAATTTGGTAGACCCCGCAACACTATTCCAGGTTTCAACTGTCGCTGCAGATGCCGTTGCCAGAACGAATTTTAATGTGAAAAATCATGCGCTTGACATGGTAGAAATAAAAATTTATTTTATTTGGGGTAAACATGAAGAAAACCCAAGTAAATTTTCAAAACAAAACTACTTTCAAAGAAGAAATCGATAAGTACAGTACGATTATTTAGTCCTGACAGTCGCCGGAGATGTACGCGTGGGACAGGCGAGTCCATTTAATTACGCCAAGACGTGATTGGGTTATTCACTCGCTTGCCTTTACCGACCGCTCGCCCTATCTCTACTCCGGAACTCTCCCCACTCCTCCTATTACTTCCCCTCTTTCGCGTCGCTAGCTGTCAGGACTAAATAATCGGTCTGTACAGACGTGTACAAATTATTAGACTAATATTTTTTTCTTTGAAACATAACATAATTCGTTATATCAACTATCAGTGTAATTCACAGTCTCTCCTACTTACTTACAAATCGCTTTTAAGGAACCCGGAGGTTCATTGCCGCCCTCAAATAAGCCCGCCATCGGTCCCTATCCTGTGCAAGATTAATCCAGTTTCTATCATCATATCCCACCTCCCTCAAATCCATTTAGATATTTTCCTATCTACGTCTCGGCCTCCCAAAAAGGTCTTTTTCCCTCCGGCCTCCCAACTAACACTCTATATGCATTTCTGGATTCCCCATACGTGCTACATGCCCTGCCCATCTCAAACGTCTGGAATTATGCCAGGTGAAGAATACAATGCGTGCAGTTCTGCGTTCTGTAACTTTCTCCATTCTCCTGTAACTTCATCTCCCTTAGCCCCAAATATTTTCATAAGTACCTTATTCTCAAACACCCTTAATCTCTGTTCCTATCAAAGTTAGAGTCCAAGTTTCACAACCATACAGAACAACCGGTAATATAACTGTTTTGTAAATTCTAACTTTCGGATTTTTTGACAGCAGATTAGTTGACAAAAGCTTCTCAACCGAATAATAACACGAATTTCCCATATTTATTCCGGGTTTAATTTCCTCCCGAGTGTCATTTGTATTTGTTACTGTTGCTCCAAGATATTTGAATTTTTCTACCTCTTCGAAGGATAGATCTCCAATTTTTATGTTTCCATTTCTTACAATATTCTGGTCACGAGACATAATCATGTACTTTGTCTTTTTGGGATTTACTTCCAAACGTATCACTTTACTTACTTCAAGTAAAATTTCTGTGTCGGAAGCTTTTAAATCCATAATCTCATTTTCTTCCCCATAATACAACAACTATTCTCCTATTTGTGTTGTGCCGTTCCCATCTAACATAACCTCTTGTACTCACACGAAGTCTATTCTATATGTAGCTAGTACCTTTGCTACTAATGTTACCGCTCCTGTTCTATAAAGACTAGTTACGTTCCAAGTACCAAATCCCAAGACCTCATTCCTTTGTTGTGGTCGTGCCAGAGAATCATTCCCATTCCGAGGCTTATTCTATGGATTCGTAAAAAAGCTGTTTTTTAAGGTGATGGGTTGTTGGCCTTTTGCCCAATCCCTAAGCTGGAGGACCATCCCTTATCGGCTGTCTACGACTGCTTATTCAATATATTCGCAGCTACCCTCATATCTGGAGACCGTCTTCTCGATCCGCAATCTGAGGACGCTCCATGCCGTGGTGATAGGGACCTACAATACATGGTCACAGAGTCTCTATTGTCGTAAATATGATTGTTTACATCCTGTAGTATATTTTTCCAATGGTTAAGTATATTTTGACTGGCTGTGTTGGTACTACTGGTGGTTTAATTATATACTGCAGAAGATATTCAACAGTCTGTTCTTCCATGGCCTGCAAGAAGACCGGACATGATCGAAATTGAAAATCTGAGATCTATACTGAAGAAGAAAGTGAACAATAAGACTCTTACAACAAAACATGGACTCATATAAGCACGTCTGGTATCTGGCTAAATGATGCTGATACTCAAAGAAAGTGTTAAACTTTGGTTTCCAGCATCCCTGACAAAATCAACGTGTTAATAAAGAATAAGGGAATGTTCACAAAATATTAGTAACCTCCAGACTCAATTTTCTGTGCATTATTTCTGTGCAAAATATATTTTTGTTCATTATTTCTGCATATAAATACAGCTTTGTTGCACATATAATTAATTTAGTCTAATAATTTGTCCACGTCTGTACTACTAAAATTACAAAGAACTAAGTTTTCATTAAGAATCTATACAGCAATTTAAATTAAATTGGAATTTTTAAGTTTATATTGCCATACATAAGTAAGTAGTTATGATACCTATAACAGAGAAGAATTAGGTGGACCGGTAGCACGATAGAGCATCTTAGGATACAAAAAATATGTAGGGTAACAGCATAAGTAAGAGGAAGGCTCTTGGTGTAAATTTGTAATGATTAAAATGATTGCATATCTCTAGGAATACATTACTGTGATTACTTAAATACTAAATAGGGAGTGCTCACGTTATATAAGGATCAGAGCATAATAATGTTACTTTAGTACATTTTCGAACTGATATAGCCTATCTTAAAACTCAGGAAGATTTAACTATATCTGATCCCATCGTTTGACCTTGAAACAGCGTACAAAGTTAGGCAAGTAATTATGATTTGCATATAGATACAAGCTTCTATTCAAAGCCTCCCTTGCCTTATAGGCTCAGCTGCGTACTCAGCACAAAATCGTTTTATCCTCTTCCACTTTATAAGAAAATGTTTAGTGGAATCAGGACTCACGACCATGCTATAATCTCCAACAAAAGGACATTATACGAGATGGAAGAGAGAGTATTCTTACTCGAGAATCAACGATTAGACCCCTTTGAAACATCAAGCGTACAGTTTAGCGAAAGAAAAGTCTATGAATGAAACATATTCAAAGTTATGTTAAAAATATTCATCCGTCCGTCCGTCCGTCCATCCATCCATCCATCCATCCATCCATCCATCTATCTATCTATCTATCTATCTATCCATGTATTTATTTATTTAACCTGGTAGAGATAAGGCCATGAGGCCTTATCTCTACAAATATAATTACAATTAATATTAAATTTACAAACACAATAAAAATCAAAGTACTAAATGATTAACGATTAATAAAAGCTAGACAGTTTATTATAAAAGTTAAGAAGAGAGAAACATTTCTTTTATTGATTAAGTAAAAATTAAACCTACTCTACGCAGTAAGAAAATGCTTAATAAGCTTGCTTTTGAACGCTACTAAATTCCGACAGTCTCTGATGTCACTGGGTAGGGTATACCACAAGCGCGAGAGCGAGATTGTGTGTGATGATGAATACGGTGATGTCTTATGTGTTGGTATGGCTAGTATGCGGCTATATGTATATATACAGAAGAAACAAACTTAATGTTATTTCATTGATTGGTTATAAATTACAAACTGACTGAATTACCGAGTCATATTCATTTCTTTGATACTCATCACACAAGTGAGAAAGTGACAAATTTCAAAATCACTACAGCATATTAAAGCAAAATATTAATTCAGTATATGTGGAAATAACATTTAGAACTTTTAAATTCTTGCTAAATTTATACTAGATAAATATGTACACTTGGTCAAAATGAAAATGGCCGGTCTCTTAAGTAGTGAAAATTTTCTAAGTCCTTTCAGGTGAGCGCGCAGTTCACTACCGTAAACCTCCGTGCGCCGCTTTAGTTAACCACATAATACAAGGCGCTGATTTGGGCTACCTCCACAGCATGCTTCGAATCTTCGTAGAGAATTTGTTTTGTCCTTTCCTTTATTTTTACAACTACTTTTAGTGTAACAAAATCAAATAATTTTGCTTATATCAATTCATGTTACTTACAGATAATTACAAAATTGGTGAAAATTTGTGGTTATAATTCCAGGAAATCAGAATATATTTTATCACCAGAATTATGGGTTTTCTTCTTGTTTACAATTACTACGTTTAGGCCCCGATGATTACGGATTTAGATTATTATAAGAATCATATTCCATGTAGCACAACTTGCAAATTAATTATTTCCATTTATTTAACCGCCAACAGGCTATTTACTGAATGTTCCTTTGGCAATAGAGTGTAAAGCAGCAGGGATTAATTAAATAATTAAACTCCACAGCATGCTTGCCGCGTAGCAGTGGTTAAGCTACTTCACTTCTACGCAGACATTTCTAGTTCGAATCTCCGTAGTGATTTTTTTGTTTTGTCCTTTTATTTTTTTACAACTCCTGTTAGTGTAATATAATCAAGTAATTTGCTTATGTTAATTCATGTTACTTACAGATAATTACAAAATTGGTGAAAATTTGTGGTTATAATTCCAGGAAATCAGAATTTATATTTTATCATCAGAATTATGGTTTTTCTTCTTGTTTACAATTACTACGTTTAGGCCCCGATGAATACGAATTTAGATTATTATAATAATCATATTCCCTGTAACATAACTTGCAAATTAATTATTGCCAATTATTTAACCGTCAACATATTTACTGAACGTTCCTTAGGCAATACAGTGGAAAGTAGCAGGGATTAATAAAATAATTAACACAACATTTTAATATGAATGCCCCTAATTGTCGTTCTTAGTGTTATTTCCATCTATCATAAAACGTTAAAGCGGAAATTATTCTAAGGATAAAAATATGACGAAAACCTGTTATATTTTCACTGGTGCATTTAAAAGGCAACAAAAAGAAAGTTTGGTAACTCCACGAAGATTTGAACTTGCACCCTCACCAACTCTTAGCTAACGCTCTACCAACTACACAAAGAGTTTTACTGCAGTCAGAATGGCATTGTAACGAGCAATTGTCGTACTCCACTTGAGAACCTGTTATACAGTATATAGAGTCTGTGTTATAATATTCACTGTTTAAACACTTTTCACGATCTATCTGTTTTAAATCTCGTATATGAATTATTTTCTCGGAAGAGTTGAGTGATTTATAGTTGTGTTCCCCATTATAACTACTAGAAGAATATACGCAATCTATTGAACAAAGGCTGGCTGTCCCGAGTTCTCACGGAAATACCCGATTCGAACTTAGTCTCTCAGACGCCACTTTCATTTTGACCAAGTGTACATAGACTATCCCCTTACATAGGTACAGCTCTCACGTTTTGTTACAGCCACAAAATGGACGCTGGAGATCCCTCTGCAATAAGACCATAGGAGTAGCAGTGGCGTAGCGTCAATGTAAGCTAAAAAGCTTAGCTTCCCCAGTTAATAATAATTTCATAATAAACCTGCAGTTTATGGAGAAAATTATTTATTAATTTTAATAGAATTTATATTTACGCGTTAAATATTGTGATGCGGCAGCTCAGGATTATTTGTGGTGCAGCAGTAAACAAGAAGCCTGCACACACCAGCTTCCAAGCAGACCGGTTTCTTCTGTGTAATCCACACCGCAGATTTTCCATCCCTTTTAAACTACCCTAGTTGCAAGGCTCGAAAAGAAGCTAGCTTTAACATTTAAAATAAGTAGTTTCCGAGTTATCCCTATTCGTCAGTTGTGTTCAGTTGAAGTGTTTGTGTGCATTGTAGCTGATATAATAAATAATGAGTGAAATAACAGTTCCTGACACTAATTTACTTGAATTTTTTAGGACAATTGTGTTATCAAGACTGACTTACGAACAAAAGTGTGATTTAAAAAACAAATGACCGACTTCCTTGCTGTCAATGAAGGACACAACCAAAAGACAGACGCATACTTACGTAATGATACTAATATTGTGATTTCTCTAAGTATGACACGGAGTGAGCTAATGTTATACTTATATGTGTTTATTTGTTAGAGATATGTGTAAACCGTGAAATCGTATTTTATTACGTCTCATTTGAGGTCATGCCTTATTGGTGTTACTTACGATGTTCCAACCAATCTTCGACTGCTGACTTGAAATTGACTACTATTTATTTTAAGACTGTATTTTTGTAATACGTTTTCTCATATTGCATGAAAGACAACTTGAGTTAGCTTCCCCTGCTCAAAATTTCATGCTACGCCACTGAGGAGTAGGCCTAAATCTTCTAGGATGGAGGAATGAGATGAGCTACCTTCCCACTACTGGATTTGAGGCTTCGGATATACAGTAAAATTTCTTCATATAAGAAAAGCCAGATAGACACCTGCGGATGTCAGAACCTCCGTTGACGCTGCTATTCAGTTGCGACAAAGCAATATTTTGGCTGGATATCTCCATTCAGTATAACGAGACATAGCATACAACTTGAACCATGTTTATATAAAAAGGACTTGGGGGGGGGGTTAGTTCAACAGGAGAGTTTTAGTGAAATTAAGAAATTGTAAACTCTGGAAAAGAAGAGATCAATTATCATGTCAGTCAACGCTGGGATCGATTCAATGCTTTGGAAACAGATCATTTAAGCATCTACATTAAAGTATCAGAAATACAGGGTATGTTTAAATTATGTTAACACTTTAATGGAAAATGAATATTCAATTTATATTTTTATTTCGAATACACTGCTCGGTCTATATAGGAGAAGGTCAATGTTGATGTTCTTAGATATCACACGCGAAGCAAGTCCCCTGCAATCGACAAGCGGTACAGCTTGAAATTCGAAGAGTATACGGGAATGAGTATTTAAGAGTTTAATTCAAGATAAAAATGAATCTGGTACGTTAATAAAAATTAATTTTATTACCTAGAATATAGCAACAATATAAAATAAATAAATAAATAAATAAATAAACAAATAAATCAGATTAAGTTTCTGGCTGATATGTACATTTATTTAGACACTTTCTCTCCATTGACGGTTACTGCACATTTAATCAATTTTAAGATGACTGAGATGTCATATTCATTATCCGTGGTAAACTTTGAAAGGTGGTTTGACGTTACATCAGAACTATATGTTGGTGATGATGGAGAAATAATGGAGTCCCAGGAAAGGAAACAGAAATAATCCGTAAAAATAATTTCAAAGTCCGCTTTCTGTCCACCTCAAATTCCACTCTCACTCATCCCTCTCTGATATGGCCAGTCGACACTTACATATTATTATTATTATTATTATTACAACATGTTATATTTTGTGTAATATTAAGTTTTAGTGGTTTTGCTACAGCTAATATCTTCCTGTTATTAAGGCAATTCTGTTCGCGTTGTGTTGGTGTATTAGACTAGTAACGATTTTCTAACAATGTTCTCTTATCTCGAATTAAACTCGGAAGAAGAAAAGATTTCAATCTATTTCTTTCACGAACTCTTAGTATAAGTTAATGTCTTGCATGTTCTGGAGATTGATAAATGGACTGTTTAATGTGTTGCAATCTCTCTTTTGTACCGGGTGTTTTACAACCACCTGAAACCATTGTTATGGGATTTATATAGGGATATTATGTTCGAAATGTACACTTCGTCGTTTTTAATCAACGTAGATACGATTTCTGTATTGTGCGAAGACTGAATGCTGAAATGACTCCTATCAGATAGCTTCCGGGACGTTTTGTACTCTACTTTATGTCCACGGTAATTCTTCGTCCAATGCTAATTCGCCCCTTACCTTATGGCCATGCACATTTCGTTCATAATACTTTTTCGTCCAGTACTGCACTCCATCCACTAACTTATGTCCACGAACATTTCGTTCACGATCATTTTTCGTTCGGTATTACACTCCGTCCACTATCGTTTTTGGCACTATACTTCAACTACCAATTATTTTTCGTCCAATACTACACTTCGTTCAATAGCCTACTTAACTTAAAATCTACCAGAAAAGAACACGCTGTGATCATTGTAAGTAGTATCCACAGCATTATTTCATCTGTATAAATTGTTAACGGCCATACCAATGTTTTGTGGATCCAACATGACACACGTTATTAAATCATCATGGGGTAAAAATATTTTACTTTAGAATAATTATTTCTACCACTTTCATTTATTTAACAAAGACCACAGCAAAGTGTATTCGAGATGTGAAAAACGAGAAATTTACAATACTAGATGTTCAAAAATAACATCTACTAGAATAGAATAGAATGTTTTATTTTCGCTGGCAGAGTTAAGGCCATAAGGCCTTCTCTTCCACTCAACCAGCCTTAATCAATAGAATAATGACATACATATTTAAATTATGAAAACTTACAATACACTAAAGATTCTCCAGTAATATTCTTCAGTTAAGGTTTAACGACTAGTACATGTACCTATAAGAACAAGTAATAACTTAATTTATGAGCTAATGTAATTAATTTCAGTCTATATGCAATATTTACAATGAAGTTGAGACAGCTAGTTGGTTAAAATAATGAGAATTAATTTAATAGAAGTTTACTAGAACCATGTTATAGGGAGCAAAATATAAATCTAAAATATACTGATATAACGAGAATATTAACGTAATGAGATTTTGTCATTAGAGGTTTTGTATTCTATTTAGAGAAAATAATGGTAATAATAAGAATGGACAAGATGATACTTTCATTATAAGTAAGAAATATTAATCAGTAATTAATCTGTTAACTAAGAATTTATGTAATTTTGACCTATATGAAGTTATTATCCAACAACCCCTTACTTCACTCGGGAGCGAGTTCCAATTTCTAGCAACTGAAACTGTATAGGATGAAGAATATGAAAATATCTTGTGGTAGAGTATAATGAGTAAATTGTTATGATGAGACCTGGTACTTAGCTGATAATATGCGGACGAATTTTTAAAACGAGAAGACAAATAGATTGGGGTAGCGGTGCGCAGAATTTGAAATAAGACAAGAAGAGAATGCAGGGCTCGTGGAAAGACGGGGAAACATGATCATACGTACTAATATTGCAAATATAACGGACGCACGGATTATGCACACGTTGTAACCTTCTGCTGAAATTTGTATTCAGGTTACTTAATATAATATCGCAGTAGTGGAAGTGTGACATCACGAGTGTTTGTACAAGGATTAATTTTAGATTATGAGGAAGAAAATTCTTCAGTCGCTTTAATGAGTTAATAATCGAAAATATTTTTTTTAGAAGTGTGATTCACTTGTTCATTCCATTCAAGGTGACAGTCCATATAAATGCCAAGGTTCTTTACAGTCGAACTGTATGGAATAGTAATATTATTTCTTATTATTCATCGTAAAGCAAAGAAAATAATTTAACGGACGAGATTTAGTAAAATAACTCTTCTCGGGTTCTCAGCCAGGTGAGTTGGAGATTAGCTTCCAAGCTTTCGACGGCTAGCTCTGCCATCTTCTTCGCCGTCGAAAGCTTGGAAGCTAATCTCCAACTCACCTGGCTGAGAACCCGAGAAGAGTTATTCTACATCAAACGCCGGGAAAGCCTCAAGTCATACGAGATTTAGTAAAGTTAACAATTTTAATGGCAGAGTCGAAAAATGTTTTGAAAACACTCGGTTTGGTCTTAGCAGCCAGTGGTTCTCTTTGAATAACACAGTGTACCTACATTACAGCAGGTGCCACTTCACGAACACACGCAGAAACACCACTGTGTGTTTCACAAATCGCTGGACACCCGTAACAATTTAGTTAAATTTTTTTTTCCTAATCTGTCTTGAAATCCAGCTAAACCTTCGAAAACATATTCTGCTGTAGTACTGTATGCGTGGGTAAGTTTTCACAGAAAAGGATATCTTCGATGACAGTACACTGGCACTTATATCTTACTTGGACCGAATAAGTTACAAAGTACATATTTTACTAAAGTTACACGTAATTTATGTCGAGTAGAAAAACTAATTTTTACACAATTTTCTATTCGGAATAATAAATTATTTTCATAGAAATAAATTAAGTTAAATACTATTCTATGTGTGTGTTTGAAAAAGCCGTGTTCTTAATTATCGCATCACAATTTGTGCGTATTTTGTAGTTTTTGTTTTAAAGTTTTATGGTAATAAAACCAAGTTTGTCATACTTGCCGTGTAAAGGATTTCCTGCGTACAAAGATCTTACTGAATTCAAAATCATTGACTATAAACTCTTACCGAACGCTTAGGGATTATGCTGTGAACTGAAGTTGGTTATTGCATTCCATTCTTGTAAAATTTCTACACTCTCAGAACACAATATGATCACGGATAATCTAGAAATATGTAGTAAAAGTCGAAAGTGTCGCTACTGGTAAAGGGTGTACAAAGAAATGTCGGAGCATAAATATTGTGTTTTTAAGTAGGTTATTTTACGACGCTTTATCAACATCTCAAGTTATATAGCGTCCGAATGAGATGAAGGTGATAATGACGGTGAAATGAGTCCGGGGTCCAGTACCGATAGTTACCCACCATTTGCTCATATTGGGTTGAGGGAAAACTCGGAAAAACCTCAACCAGGTAACTTCTCCAGACCGGGATTCGAACCCGGGCCACCTAGTTTCGCGGCCAGATGCGCTAGCTGTTACTCCATAGATGTGGACCCAATATCGTGTTTTCTCTTGTAATATTCGTCTGTGTGAACAATAATTTTTCGATCAGCGGATGAAGGGCAATAAACGATGTCGCCATTGCGCACAAAGACACTATCCATTACCACTATGTTATACTGTTAGAAGTTCGACAAAAAATATAAAGACAAGGTTCTTCACTGTCGAGCTGTATGGAATAGTAATATTATTTATCGGTGGCAAATTTTGTTTGTCACACTTCGATCTTTGATTTTCTATTAAGATAGCCTGAGACTTACTCGTATTTAAATTAAGTCCGTATGTTTTCGACCGTAAGGATATTAAATTTAAGTCCTCATTAACTAGCACTTGCACCCAGTAATCTGTCAAACATCCAACTTACATAGGCGGCCTACATGAAATTAAGTAAATTAACTTTTTAATTTTCCTCAAGTCTCCCTTATGTAATGAGATTGAATATTTACGAAGTTAATCTTCATTTACAAGACCCAATACTTAGACTTAAAACAATATTGCCGTATTTTAAATTTAAGAAATTTTGGCAATTCTTTTACGACCAATCACCTTTTCCCTCCTAGCCCCCAATTTTAAAAATAGTTTAAATATTTTTTCGGCCAATTGTAGAAGATTGTGACAACAACGTGAATCAGTATCATTAAATTACTTGAAGTGTAAGTAGTAATTTTTATATATCTTTTTAATTTTCCTAAACATTTTCACTCATAAATATATTTATAGGACACAGATATTCATTCATATTGTAAATCATGAAATATACAATGGCTGTACAAAATCTCATACAATTATCTTTAATAGCTTTCCAGTTACGAGGCAAATGGTTTGAAAATTTTAAGTTTCGGAGAAAGAGCGACAAACTTACCAACAGGTGGTGCTGTCTAGTACGCTTCTGGTGCATATTTTTTTTTTCCATAGCTCGGAAACTAATAAAGATATTTAAAAATTCTTGCATATCCTGAAAGAAGAAATTCTAACTTCAGATTTTGGACAAAACAAAGCAGTCATTTTTTGGACTGTAAAGCTAAATATAACTCCTTAAATTATACACGGAAGGTGATGAAGAAAATGAAGATTTTCCGGATCGGAAATTTACAGAACATAATTTATCTCCGCCTTAATCATCAATGTAAATAACGTTAAAACAAAATCTAAACTATTTACATAAACGATAATTTTTTTCTACTATATTTTTTGTGGTGTTTGGGTTTTTTCTTCTAACCATAAACATTTACTTATTACAATGTTACGTTTAGAATTTATTGTTTTAGTAGCCTATTATTTTTAATATTATATATTTATTTGAATGATTTTAACAGAAACAGAATTCAAAAATAATCAACCGCCTACTGAAATACACAAATTTCCTACACAAGCAATACAACCGTAAATGGTAATGAACGTGCAACAAAAAACTTAAACATTGAACTCCGAGTTACAATTTTACTACGTTCTTATCATTCACTATTTAAAAGTCATGCTACTATTTTGCTAGTAGCTTTCCTATATGACTTTGTTTTTAATTTTTCGAAATTCTAAATTTCTGATTTCCACCCTGGTCACATGAACCAACATTTCAGCGAATGCAGGTGTAAATTGTGGTGAATAGCTATGAAAGTTGGAAAACAGGAAACAAAGTAAAGCATGAACTCCACTCCATGTGCGACTGTGTTCACAGAAGAATATAAACATGAAATATGGACACTCAACTGAAATGTTAATACTTTAAATATATATATTTTTCTAACGAAGAATCAATATGGAAAATGCCTGTTATTATTCGGTTGAGAAGTTTTTGTCATCTAGTCTGCTGTCAAAAAATCTGAAAGCTAGAATTTATAAAACAGTTACATTACCGGTTTTTATATATGGTTGTGAAATATGGACTCTCACTTCGAGAGAGGAACAGAGATTAAGGGTGTTTTAGAATAAGGTTCTTAGGTAAATATTTGGGGCTAAGAGGAATGAAGTTACAGGAGAATGGAGAAAGTTACACAACGCAGAACTGCACGCATTATATTCTTCACCTGACATAATTAGGAACATTAAAACCAGACGTTTGAGATGGACAGGACATGTAGCACGTATGGACGAATCTAGAAATACATATGGAGTGTTAGTTGGGAGACCGCGGGGAAAAAGACCTTTGGGGAGGCCGATACGTAGATGGGAGGATAATATTAAAATAGATTTGAGGGAGGTGGGATACGATGATAGAGACTGGATTAATCTTGCATAGGATAGGAACCGATGGCGGGCTTATGTGAGGGCGGCTATGAACCTCCGGTTTCCTTAAAAGCCATTGTAAGTAAATAAGTAAGTAATATATTTTTCTACGTATATTGTAGTACAATATCATACATCAAAACACGCAAAGAGTTACGACAAGAGTCCTTGAAATTTGTGTCAGCTCATTAGCCACAAGAAGACGCTTAAAATATCAGAAAGTTAGCACTAAATGATATAAAATATATAATTTCATATTTTTGGAAATGGTTTGAACTTAAGTAGTAATAAAGCTGGTAACTATGAATAATTTTTAATTACTTTCAACGTCTCCTAAATAGTTTTATGTGAAAAAGGTGAAGCAAACCTTTTAGTATAAAATGCATTAATAATCACAGTCCTTTTGATTCACTCTTGCTCTGAGGAGACGAACTGTCATAACAATTACACTCAGAGGTATATATTACTGTAGGTGGCAAGGGGTAGTGAAAGGGGTGGGTGATGTAGGGATGAGTAATCCCTACACGGGAGTTCCGAGGACGTGTGAACAGAACACCAACTGGTCATTCGTTACAACACGCCACCCCCTTTAGGCAGGCAACCACCCCGGGCACTATATTTACACATCCCCACCCTCATTGCGTGCATTCTCACATTCCAGAAGGGGGTGTGTTCAAAACTTCTTCACCAAACACACCACTGTCTCTGGAAATTATGTTTCATGTTAATGGCTAATTCGTTACGTGCTAATTAGTTGGGGAATTCCAATGGCAGAGCTTGATGGTATCAACGTCTTTCACGATTAGTTGTAAGATTCCTGTCAAAGGATATATTCGTCTTACATGTCTTGCGACTTTGCCACACAAATTAGTACTGCCTCTTCGAATGAGGGTTACATTCATAAGCTTATTAATGAGCAAGTAGAGAATATTTTATTCCATCATACGGAGTTTTGCTTGAATTGATTTCAGAGTAATTTGAGGAAATGAGCAGTCATCAAGAGATTATACACATATTTTCATTACACATTTTTTGTAATTCCCAAACAACTTCTCGTGTTATCAGTCAGATTCCTGTCTTTGTTAAATAAGCTCATTCTTACATTATACTTTGCATTCCATCTCCGATACCTCGCTCGACAGGCACACATACGCTGAAATAATTACGAATACAGAAAATTCATATAAAATGCTATTTACAGGGAGATTCACAAGGATTTACCGTCGTTTACGGAGCTTATTTCTGAAGACATTTTGAGCAAAAAATGTCATATAAACATAGTTCCTATTTTCATTATTTTCAGAGTTACACTAATTTAAAGTTGTTTGTAAAATACGTTTTTTTTAGTTTGAAGGCAAAAGAACATACATCTTGATTACACAACTTTTAACACTGTATCACGTCGGAATATGTATGATAGAACTTTCCTGTGTTAAACTCCAACGTACCCCGTTTACATGTTTCGACCTATTTATGGGTCATCCTCAGAACTGATCGTTGTTGGTCTTGGCGCCTCTTGTTCTGTTTCCTGTGAGGGTGCGTTCGTGTGGTATAGTGTAGAGTCAAAGAGTGTTTGTGTTTTGAAGTTGAGTTGTGTGTTGAGAATTTCGTTGGTATGTGTTTTCGTGTGTCTGTATATTTCATATTGTTCTAGTGTGTTTAGTTTCTGGCTTTTTGGTTGGATGTGTACGAGTAGTATTTCCATAACAATATGAAATATACAGACACACGAAAACACACCCCAACGAAATTCTCAACACACAACTCAACTTCAAAACACACACACTATACCACAGGAAACAGAACAAGAGGTGCTAAGACCAACAACGACCAGTTCTGAGGATGACCCATAAATAGGTCGAAACATGTAAACGAGGTACGTTGAAGTTTAACACAGGAAAGTCTTATCATACATATTCCGAAGCAAAAGAAGAATACAAATAAGAATCAACCATTCAGAAGTATAATTTCTTAAATTAGCAAGTATTATGAAGCTAAAAATGTGCTGTGAATTCCTTAGTTGCTTCGTACAGACATCCTTTTTCTATTTTAACTAGAAAATTACATTATTCTTACGCACTTATCACAATAATTATTACAAATCACACCACTTCCACCGATTTAATTATTTGAAATTTAATTTTGCACCCTAATTTACAGTCTTGGAGAGTTTAAAACACATTTTAAAAAATGTCGCCGTCCGCTTGAGTACACTTGGCCGCACGCTTGTGAACGGCACTCGTCGCGCTACGTAACTGCATACGGCTATCTTTGATTTCCGTAGCGCTCGCGCTGGCTGCTGACTGCACGCTGACCAAGATCACGCGTTCACAGCAATGTGTTTCAATAATGAAACTTAACTCTGTAAATATTGAGAACAGGGCCCATGTTGATATGACATTTTTTGCTCAGAATGTCTTCAGAAATAAGCTCCGTAAAGGACGGTAAATCCTCGTGAATCATCCTGTATATGACAAAAGAAATAGAAGAAGAAAGGTAGAAAGGATTATTTCGAATATGAATGAGGGACGGATATTAAAATGAACAAATAATTAAATATTTAAATTAATTAATTAACTGTAGCCTATAACCCTTAAATAAATAATATCTTAAAACTTTTCATTAATTATTTACAAGGTTTATGTATATTGAAAAAAAATGTATGTAATGATGTATTTGTCTTTACAAAAAAAAAAAAAAAAAAAACAACGAAAAGTGTTTAATATATTTAACAACTGCATATATTATATAGGTTGCTGACTTACTTACTTCAACCGATTGTTACTGAAAGGTCACATGTCCATTTTTTTGACAAATTGAGTTATGACCACCATCATATTCTTCTTAGTGTAGCGCACCGTTTCCTGAAGAAAAGGCACAAGTATGTGCACTCTACCCAGTGTTACAGTGTAAAGAAATTTCCGTTTAGTATTAAAAGGGCACGTGTCCAGGACACGTGCCCGATCAATAAAAAATTCTCCTCTTCTCCCATCATTCTTTGCATGATGTACAACATAAAACCCATGATTCCATCTTTGTTTACAACATTTAAAAACTGCGAGTAGTTTAATTATTAGGGAAAGGAGTGCCTAAAAGATCAGAAAATATATACCTAAAATTTCACAGTACTGAATAATGGTTTTTGGTGCTAAGTCCCCGGACACAGTGGTTGCATATGAATACGATGGTTATACGATTGTATATTGATGGAGTAATGACACACACATTCAAGTTGCTGCTTAGAACCAATGCGATGTATCCTAATGACTTAAAACTACCTGAAAGTCAAGCAAATTATGGAAAAGTCCCAATAAATAAGAAAGTTGAAGATGCCAGCAAAGTTATGCAGTATGTACTTCCTGAATATCTTCAATTTTCTGAAAAAATTCTCCAGTGGTCGACAAAAGAAAGAAACATTAAAGATGACTGAAAACTTCAGAGGAAATGCTTAATGAAGACACTTAAAAGCTCTTATGCCTTTAAATTGCTTTATTTCAGAAATAAGAGATCTTTCCTAAGCAAAATAATGTTATTAACGGTTATATTCTTAAGTATGTCTTAGTCAATAATATTAAGACATATTTAAGAACATAAAAATTTTTGTCATTTTTAATATTTTACTTACTGTTTATTATTAAAAGAGCACAAATCCATTACAAATATTATTTTTTTACAATTAAGTTTTAGTGATGTTGCCATTAGTTTATAGATGTAAATGTAACTTAAACAGTATTTTCCTTCTTCTGTAAAATTGAGGAAAGTGGACATGTGACCTTCAAAAAATAATCGATTCACTTATTTATTACTTACTTATGGCTTTTAAAGAACCCGGAGGTTCAATATACACAAGGGAATATTTTCCTACCACTAACTATTCTATAATGAGGCTATCACAAAAACAGGTCGCTAACACACTTAGCTTGGAGACTGGAGAATCGATAAACCTCGTTGTACCTTACCAACTTTATTGCATACAGCCGTTAAAATTTAAATCTTTTTAAGTTTAATAATTTTCTTTTGGAATTAGAATATTTGCAATAAGTATCAGAAACATTTCCTCATTATGATAATTATATTTTCCGATGCATAGGATTCTGAGTCCCCTTAAATATCCTCTAATAATCTTTCTTCTGTAACGGCGAACATCGGAGTGAGACGAGTGGCCTACAAGCTTGAAGCTCACATAAACTCTTCCTCTCAACGCCAATTTCTCTTGCAAGGTAGTGCCTTCGCTTACGTTTTAAATGTTTCTTCTTCCATTTCCACATCCATTCATTCAATCATTCGTTCAACACACAGCGCTGTTTGATCTCATGCTGGAAACGAGCGTCACAAAAAATCTTTAGAATATATTTCGATTTCATGGCATTTTGTGCTTCCGATTTCAAATAAAGTCATAAAATTAAAATTTGTATTAAAATTAATTAAATTTCACGTGCATCATTACTGGATTAATTGATTCGTTGGCACTGAATATAAATGAAAGCCGTCAAGTAGATTGAAGTAAACCGATGTACATAGACAGACAAACGTCATGGCCATAATCACATTTCGGTATGAATGAAGCTGGAAATGAACATTCCCGGGGAAAACTAGAAAATCGACTTTTGCAGCGACACAATATATTTTTCCTTTAACTTATATTTGCTATAATAATGAAATTCAGTAATACAATAGTAAGTCTGCTTAAGTGACGACTAAAAGTCAAATAATGGAAATATATAAGCTAGAGCGCCAGTTATTACAAATTTTCAGATTAAATCCAACAGTATTACTAGGCTCCGTATTCCAGCTACCTAAAGACTGAAGTTAAAGACACATTGGGTATATAGTACGCCGAACACAGATAATTCAACAGATAAGGCTATAGACAAACAGGTCGTCACTTCGTGTCCGTGGAGTACAGTCAACTCCCGAAATTCTGAAGCTATACTAGTAAATACATGCTTGAGCCGTGATATTCATTTTCGTCGTGATCTTTGCAGTGAATAATAACGTGCATTCGTAAGTTACGGAACTTGACCGTATGCGGATGTCACTTGAAATTATTTTATATTACAAGAAATTCTTTTTTAATAGCACATGAAGTTATTGGTGCATAATGTAGTACAAGGTATTCCTATTGTCTGATATTTTTTAATGTTTCATTAGAAAGTTTCATGTCGCTCATCACTGAAAACCCACAGATTTTGTAAGTACTTTTCCAGAAATTCCTTAAAATGTAGATTATTTAATTTATTAATTGGGATGTTGGCACTGAGCATCATGGTAGGGTACACGAAACCATGCTAAACGTCGAGTTAATATGTTCATAATTTTCAGATTTTGATGGTTCAACACACTTTTCTGCCTTTTGGAATTGCAGTGTTTTTCATTGAATTGTTTTTGTCACTTTCACGTTTAGTTTACAGAATTTATATGTAGGCTAATGTTGAAAATATTAGTTCAATAATATCCTCCACTAAGCCCTGCAATATTACACGCTTCAGCGTCTTACCTAAGGCATTTTACCTGCGATGAACCTTCAATCAGCCAAGAAGATGTACAGTAGTTATTTAAATACGACTAGTAAGAGCAATGATCGATAAGACTATTAAATTTCACTGCATCCCGATTTTGACTTTATAGCGGAAGATGGCAGAGGATGCCTAACTATTTTGTATACGAACGTACCTGTACCTGCGCTGTGACGTCACATACACTTCGAATCAGGCAACTTCATTCAAGTTTATAGGTAGCTGAAATACGGAGCCCAATTATTACTATTCGGATTCACTTTCTTTCACTCACTTAAAAATATATGCCGTCGAAAGAAAAATAATAAATATAAAATCCATGCCGATTAAAAATTTATTAAAATCTTTAAGAGAGAGGCATTTCCTTTTGATATTGGTAGAGCTACAGAGTACATGGAAAATATAGTTGCCGAATATACTGCATATCCGTCCTGAAGAAATGACACTGTATTGGTCCGTAGAAGACCTCTGGCTTCTCATGGACCGAAGCTCACCAATCAGCTTTCGGGTATAAAGAAGCCAACCGGTAATGATTCGTTCGAGCGCACGGAGTCGAGCATTTATATCCGATCGGTTGAAACATTTACTCGGTCGGTCACTAGCGCTCGAGGTTGTTGCATTACAATTACGAGTACATCACTTTTAATGCCTGATACTCAAAACAGCCTACAAGAAGGTACCATTTTATTTTTATTTCAAATAGTAGTAAAAGCAGGGAAATATTAGGGCATTTAAATAAGGAACGCAATTTTTAAATAACACAATTCTTGAAATGAAGTAATGCTTTTCATTATCAACAATATTATTCAACATCCTTCTTGTCAAACTCATCATATCTTTAAGAGGTTAGCTACAGCTTACAGCAGTAAAATTTTGGAAATATTCAACATGTTTTTCTTTCATTACTGTATCTTGTACAATAATGAAAATTAGTATGTGTAAAACACTGTCCTCCTGCTATATAAAAAATATTTTCAAGATTAAAAAAAAAATATAGTCATATATTTTTCCAAAATTCAAAGTGGTGGCAGTTCACTGTGCAGTGATGAACTGTTCCTCTCACAACTCATATACTTTTTTACTATTTCATGCTCTCTCTCTTATTTTATTGCTGAAGCTCATGTTTACAATATTATGCTCTTTCAACTACATTCCTTAATAAATTAGATTTCTTTTTATTTTGTGTTAAAAGAAAATATTTTTACTTGACCATTTTTTTAAATTAATTTATTTTTTTCATCAGACAATCCAACAAAGGTAGACAAGTGATTTTGCATCATATTATAGATGTGACATGCATAAATACAAACAAAAAATTTCATCACAGATTGTGATGAAGGAAACGCTTAGTCACTGCACAGTGAAATGCCACCACTTTGAATTTTGCAAGAAATATATAATTTTTTTTTTTTTGAATCGTGAAAATATTTTTTTTCTTATAGCATAAGGACAATGTTTTACACATACTTGTTTTCATTATTATACAAGATACAGTAAATGGGGAAAAATGCTGAATATTTCGAAAATTTTACTGTTGTGCTGTACCTAACCCCTTAATAAAAAATATGTTTAATGTAGATTAGTAAATATGCGATTCCATAAAAATAACAAAGATTTTGCGATGCGTACCGAATTTCTTTAAAAGCAGACATAATCTATTTCATTCAAAGTATTTAATAAAAATAAACCAAATCTACATGTTCACTTTGCTTAAATTTTTTACAACAGTGTATATTAGGAGAAGATTAATCGCAGATAATAATTTATTTTCAGGCTACTTATGGCAAGGTGGATGCAGATTCTAATTCCACATTCAACGATCATCTCACGAGATATTAAGGAAGGAGCAAACAAAATTCGTGCTGAAGTTATTCCAAACATAAAAGTATCAATGGAAAATCGCATTTGGTTTTAAAAATAATAATTTTTATTCAGTCTTAACTGAACTTTCCCCTTGGTTCCTTTGATGTATTTACTGATGTATTCTTACATTACGAATACAACTGTTACAAAACATTATAACTGTTTCGTTCAACTAAACTAGAGGACAAACACAAACATATTTCCTTCTATCTTTTTAGTTCTGCATATATTTTATATTCCTACATATAACATAGTTTATTAAAGTTTCATTGAATTTTATTGAATTGATAATTTATTACTATTTATTTTTATTTTTATTTTTATTGAATCTGATAGCCTGTATACTTACTTACTTACTCATGGCTTTTAAGGAACTCTGAGGTTCATTGCCGCCCTCACATAAGCCCGCTACCGGTCCCTATCCTGTGCAAGATTAATTCAATATTTATCATCATATCCGACTTCCCTCAAATCCATTTGAATATTATCCTCCCATCTACGTATCGGCCTCCCCAAAGGTCTTTTTCCCTCCAGTCTCCCAACTAACATTCTATATGCATTTCTGGATTCGTCCATACGTGCTACATGCCCTGCCTATCTCAAACGTCTAGATTTAATGCTGCTAATTATGTCAGCTGAAGGATGCAATGCGTGCAGTTCTGCGTTGTGTAATTTTCTCCATTCTCCTGTAACTACATCTCTCTTAGCCCCAAATATTTTGCTAAGCACTTTATTGTCAAACACCTTTAATCTCGGTTCCTCTCTCAAAGTGAGAGTACAATCTTCACAATAATAGAGAGCAACTGTTAATATAACTGTTTTATATACAGGGCTGTTTCCGATCTCTGATAACGAATTTGAATGACGTCATGTGCGTCAGGAGTCACACGACAGCTGAACTGTGGCGCCAGGTGACAGACCAGTAGTGAGTGATCTCATAGTCAGAGTGCACGGCGACTCACAGCAGAAATTCCCAAGAAAATCGAGGCTTTTAGAGAGGAGTACATTAAGACCCTTTCCAATGCTAAGTACAGTTAAGTGAAAATAAAAGAAGCCTGCAAAAAACGAACCGTCTTATTAGATACACACAAGATGCCTTTTTGGAAATAACGAAACCACGTGTCTTGTAGGTTCCTATGATTTTCACGTAACTGAACTTGGCATCGGAAAGAGTTGTTATGTACACCTCCCAGAAAAGGCTCGATTTTCTTGGGCATTGCTACTGTGATACACCGTGCACTCTGATTATGAAATCATTCACTACTGGTCTGTCACCTCTCGCCGAAATTCAGCTGTCGGTGTGATTCCTGATGCACATGACGTCATTCAAATTCGTTATCAGAGATCGGAAACAACCCTGTATTCTAACTTTCAGAATTTTTGACAGACTAGATGACAAAAGCTTCCCAACCGGATAATAACAGGCATTTCCCATATTTATTCTGCGTTTAATTTCTTACCGAGTGTCATATCAAAACAGCCTGTATACTTACTAGGTTCATCAATCAGGTGATATGGCACCACGAAATTTAAAATTTTCATAGCGCATATCGTAAACACATCGATCGAAAACGGTTTTCACCCTAAGATGTACTTGAAAGAACAAAAAAAGACCGATCGACCGTGATGCTTTAGTTGTGTGTTTTGCTTTTTCATGTAGAGCAGCCAGCCTACTTAGTAGTAGGGTGTGATTTTAAGACCAGTGATTTTGTTCCTGAGAAAGGTTTGTCACAGACTCCGACTGTGACTACAGTTCCAAAATCACAACTCCGAGAAATGTTCATTTCTGACCAATATGTGAGGCAGAGTGTTGGCGACTGATGTATAATATTTAAATGTGACAATTAGGAATGGACAAAAATAACCGGTAATCTTGACAAGCGGTTATTTTCATACAGTTAACCGGTTAATTACCGGT
This sequence comes from Periplaneta americana, assembly GCF_040183065.1. NCBI lineage: Eukaryota > Metazoa > Arthropoda > Insecta > Blattodea > Blattidae > Periplaneta > Periplaneta americana. The sequence continues at coordinate 98,703,524 of NC_091130.1, forward strand.
TTTTTTTGCTTGCCGGTTTAACCTAATAACTGGTTATTTTTCTCAACAACCGGAAGACCGGTTATTTTTTAAAATATCCATCGAATCAAATGTATTTTAAGTCTATCTCAAATTTAATGTCAGTCGAACATCGTCGGTTTACTTTATAATCTTGTACTCCATGCAATCAATTCTGTATACAAATTGTCTCATAGGCCATTCCTGCATGGGTATGGGTTACTGCTTTACTTACTTTGTCTGTCCATAGATGGCAAAATGAAATGAGATTTCGATTTAATATCAATAATCTATGCCTATCTAAATCGCTGACTTCCTCTGATTGACTTATAGTCTAATATATCTGCAGGTGTTGAAGCATTTCAAGCGGCTAGAAATTTTGACGTCAATATTTATCGGCTATATGAGAATAAATTGCTCGTCAAAATGTTTCATAATCAAGATTATTACTATTATTATTATTATTATTAGTATTATTATTATTATTATTATTATTATTATTATTATTATTATTATAAAAATTATGCAGTTTTGTTATTTTTCTACCTGTCTTACTATGACTCTAATGTAAGTGAAGTAATTAACTAAATTCAGTTTCATAACCTCTTATTATTTGTACTCAGGGACGTCATTGATGACGTTCTTTCACCTATCTTCTGGTTGGTTTACAGTTGATTGCTAATTGTTATTTGATTCCTATTGTAAATAACCTCTCAATTTGTTTTTCTAGCCAATTTGCTGACTTCAAAATTCTAAATAATAATAACCGGAAAAGAACCGGTTAACATCCCATCCCTAGTGACAATTCCAGAGTGCAGACAATTTCAAGTCAGATGATGAACTTGAAAGACGACGTAGCTGGGATCCAATTAATTTTCGTCCAACATAAAAGGCAAAAGGTTAACGTTGATACTAAAACTATGCACTCACTATATTCTCCCACAAATGATTCACTTAATTATTCGTAAACATTCCTTGACGAATACACGCTTCCACACATAGCGATAACAAAGCTAAAAGGTCAGAACGTGCTTTGGTTTCAGTATACTCGCCACGCTACTGTTCTCCAACCAGGAGATCAACCGTGAAAGGAATGTGCTTACTAATGCGTCATCTATTGGAGCGAAGTAGATAGATAATATTATCGTTATAACGTCAGTTTAAAAACCATGCGCTCTCCTGCATATGTTATTTCCTGTATGGAGAGATTAAAAGATCAGGATATTAACACTGATCTAATTTTGTAACTAGGATGGTGTAAATATGTGTGTACCAATGTTATTGTTTGGGCTGTGAGAGCTAGCCAATAGAGATACGAGTACCTACGTGTGTGACCTTATGAAATATTATGGCGTCAACATTCATTCACAGCATTACCCCGCTTCGTCTCATTCCGCAAAGACTTTCTCGTGGTTGGAGTACAGTAATCACTATTGTTGATATGACAGGACACAGATATATCAAATCAATTCGCAGAAGAGTGATGATGAGAAACATTAGTATGCTGTATGCTTCGTGGTTTGCTCAGAGATACGTAGATGGCAGTGAAATTGAGTTCTAGACGACTTGGAAATCTGTAGACAGGAAACTGAGCCCCATAGTCGCCAAGAATCATGCGAACACAAAAATTAAACTGTGATAAAATCACTATTATCTATCACAATGATTTTCCCGGACCTATCATAGTTTGGAGCTGTAAGCCTGCTGCACTTCTAAGCCTACTGGATATAGTATGCAGCGACCGACTATGCCTTTTGTCATGACCTGCGAACGGTTGTTCTTATTGGAATGCAGACCTCTAGTTCGTTGGCGCGTTACGCGTTCTTTCCTACATTATAGCGCTTGAGTCTGTCTGTCTGTCTGTCTATCTATCCATCTATCCATCTATCCATCCATCCATCCATCCATCCATCCATCCATCCATCCGTCCATCCATCCATATGTCTGTCTGTCTGTTACTACATTTGTTTTCTTTCTTCTTTTTCCTTTCTTTTTCCATTTCTTCATTCCTCTCTTTTTATTTTCCCTTTCATGCCTCCTTCCTTTCTCCATTTCTACATTTTCTATTCTTTTTTTCATTTCTCCTACTTGCTACATTTCTTGATTTCTCTATTTTTTTTCTTTTCGTTTTCGGAGTTTCCTTTTTTTTTTTTTTTTTCAGATTTCTTGACTGCTCTATTTTTGCTTTTTTCATTTAAATTTCCCTTCCTTTAACCATTTCTTAATTTCTTTTCTTTTTTGGTATTTCCCTTGTTCGTTTAATTCTTGATTGGTCTGTTATAAATCTGTCGCATTTTGTGACAAAGAGAAGGAAGTTGGTATAACCATACCTACAGTATATCCACTGCTGATCCAATGCTGGGTATAAATAAAGCTACTGTTTCTAAGATACGGAAAGAAGATAAGGTAGCTAAAAACTAGAGCTTATGTCACAAATACGAAGAAATGTCAACCAGCTTATGCAAATAAAATTGACGTAGGCCTACAAAACATGAATAAATGCGTTATTGAATGTCAGATTCATAAATAAGTACCAACTTTACGAAAATTACATAGGCTAAATGATGTCAGACTGAGATAGGATTCACAAATATTGGGGGAACGCTGATAAGAGCCCTTATAGCTATGGGATGGGAATTCAAAGAGTATAAAAAAGACACTTGCTAATGTGTGCACAGATATTGCAGCTAAACGTGCTGCACAGATCGACATTCGTTACATGACAAAGAATGATACATGTGACAAAAGCCTATAGCCTAGGCCTACATCGACGAAATGTGGTTTAGTACGCATTATACCGTACAGAAATATTGACAAGATGTGGATGAGCCTGGTGTGTATACTAATGACAGTGTTGGGCAGAGAATAATTGTTGTTCAAGCTGGTGGTGATAGGGGATTTATTCCGGGGGAATTTTTTAGGTACGAAGTCGAATGAAAATATGATCATCAAAACGAAAGGAATAATGAAAGTTCTGTAAAATGGTTGACCACACGATTAATCACAAGATTTCCAGAGGGGAGCATTGTAGTTATTGATAATGTCCCTTATTATAATAAACAAGACAATAGATCTCCATCATGTAACTAATTAAAAATTGATACACTGCAGAGGCTTACTGACATCGGTGTAATTTTGAAATTGCCAAAGAGTCCACAGAATAGTTCATGGAAGGTGTTGAGCCACTTTAAGAATATGCAGAATTAATAAGTTACTTTATTTACAAAATTACGTATAAGTGTTTGAATTTTCGAAGCAAAGTAAATGAACATATTTTAATAATCATAAATGATAATTAGTAAAATGGACGAAATAATAATAATAATAATAATAATAATAATAATAATAATAATAATAATATAATAAAATAATAATAATAATGTTATTTATTTAAAATTAACTGTATAGAGCTTTGAAGCCATTTTTACGGATCCACTTGTGTTCTCCAGTTTGTATTTGGTACGCAGTATAAGGGCTATTCCATATGAATCGATCAGTAAAAAACCTCGCTTTTTTATACTCTAATTTTTTCCCTGTTTATACAAGGTGCTGAGGAGAGTGCATTTTCAAAAATATACTATCGAAAGTCAAACGGTTTCCGTATTATTGAGCGACAAATTTAGCGTATTTTATAAAAACAAGCCTCTTTCAGCGCTCAGAACTCTGGAACCCTTTACTGCAGAACATTGAAGGAGAGCTCATTTTGAAGCTGACATTTGGTAGGTTATGTTGAGAAGTAATCCTTATTTTTATTGTATACAGAGAAACAAATAATCTGATTTTACTTACTTTTAGGCTTTTTGCCAATTTGTAAAAATTTAAAAAAATATTGAGAAAAAACCTTGCATTATTAAGAGGGATTCGGTATTGTTTGGTTAGTGGTACGGCAATAAGTTTCGAGGGTATTAAATAGATTATTTTCACACGCCTAGACTTGAACGGTGCAGTACCGCACGCACTGGCCGAGAGCTGAAGATAAGCGAGCGTTGGGCGTCATTTTACTCCTGTGTTTATGAAAACCTGTGATAAAGCTAGCACAGCCATGACTGCTAGACGACACATCACGTGTTTTTGTCTCCTGGCCTTGCTTACCTTGACTAGCTCCCGCCTCACAGTCAGCTGGTTAGTTCACGCGAGTACTATTTATTTTCTTTATTTGATATTATCAATACTTTCTTATCAACGTGCCATCAGTAAAAAATATGTTTATTTGTATTTTCAATGCGGAATCTAACTATATATTTTAAAAATATTTTTTCTTGGCAAAGGCGTCTAAATGAGGAAAAATCTAAATTTCTCCATTTCCATAAAAAGTAAGAAAATCTGTTTATATGTCAATATAAACTTTGATTTCTCAGCATCAAAATAAACCATGATTTTGATCATTGACTGAAAGGGTTTCGGAGCTACAACAGTTTGAATTTGCAAATTTTATGAAAATATGGTAAATTTAAATATTTTTAATTTAAACACTATGAAGTTTTGATTCCTCAAACTTTGCACAAAGCATTGTATCACAGTTCTCTACGTACAAAAAAAGTTTTATTGTATTTAGAAATTGTAAGGTCAATTTTCTCTATATTTCGGTCGATTTGAGATGGAATTGCTCATACACTAAATGTCTGCAGGAGACTATATAAACACAACGACACGAGCGCTCTCAAGCCGCGCGCTTTTCCGCTGTGTCCACTAGTAATTAAGAACAAACATCTTATTTTGATAGTTTACCAACATCGCGCTTGGAAAGCATTTAAGAATGTGGTTTTAAAATTCCTTGGCAGTAAAAGAAGTAAACAATACAGAGAATTGGTGGAAAATCTGATCAGTGCGTTTAAAAACATGGGCTGCAACTTGTCTCTCAAAATGCATTTCATGCATTCTCATTTGCAATTTTTCCCAGTTAAAAATTCCACCAGTATCTAACCTGTATTATAAAAATAAGAAAGAGAAAATACCAAGAATAAGAATATAAAACATGTGAAATTATTACAATTGGCAGATTGCAAGAGATGTTACTTACGCAGAGTACAAGAGGAAATTCACATGACAAAAGATTTAGGCAGGGGAAAAATTGGTGACTTTTTTGATATAACTGAATAATTGTTAACAAACCTTAAAGGCACTAGAATTGACTGTTTACAAAAAATTCTCAAGAAATCAACTTTTTTTGTACGAAAATGTTCCTTTTGCAATTCGGAAATTGATAGTAATAGTTTTATTTTTAACATTTACGTCTTTTTTTAAAGTCTAGGAGCGACTTTTATATACACCTGTTCCATAAATCAGTATTGCATTCTCTTTCACATATTTGTATTTTCCTCGAAACTAAATACAATTTTCGCCAAATTCAACAAAAACATTCATACTTGTACATGCATAGCCTATGGACCTATTAAGTTATATGGTGTCTAACGTTGAGAAATCTTAACTATCTTTAAAATTGAGGAGCTCGGAATCAAAACGCGTTAAGTCCACATTTTATCGAAAATGCGTTTTTTCTGAATTTACGTTCTTTTAGAGGCGCTTCATCATGCTACGCTTGACATTTGTTGCAATTGACATTTTTAGCCTGTTTAAAGTCAGCCTGAAATCGAGGGCCTGATTCATAACGTATTCTGTCCATCACCCTGAATGGATCAAACCGAGTTAAGTCCATGAAGTTAAGGTTTCTAACGAAAGCAGTACACCAGAATGAACGTAATTAATTCGCCTCCTGTCTTTAACTAATGTTCATTGTTGACTCTTCTCTAAAGTTTTTTTATTGCTACCTTCAGGTCCATGCAGTAAGATTTAAAAGGACGAGTTTATTGCCTGGAATCTCTATTTAAATCCCCACGCGCAGACAGTGAGTTAGTGGTGTGCGGTAAGTGGCATTTAAAAGCAGGTGGAGGTCGTTTGCAATAAACATGGGTCTTTTACTACAAACTGTGATATTATACTCATAATTTAGTTACATTTTGAACTGTATGGTAGGCTTCGAAAGACTCCAGTACAAAACATTGTTTGCACTCCCACGTTATTTCGCTTGTTTCTTGTGAGATTTAAAAACTTTGCAGGTTATCGCTGGTTTCTTTTTCTATGGGTGATAGGTATATGACGGGAAGGGGGGGGGGAAATGAGTCCGACGGTTTGCTTGTAACATTGTCGTCGTAACACCAGCATCCCTTCTACTAACATTGCAGCTAGGCAAGGTTAAACCTCAATAAAATGTCTGCTTTCAGATCTAGTCGATTTGTGAAGATCCTTTCCTGCCTGGGTTTGCTTCCCTTCACGGTCTTACAAGCAATTACGTAGACATTGACAAGCTGAAAAGGACCGGTACCATAAATATTATATTGAAGGAAACATTTCTGCAGTCTTTTTTTTACGTATTTTGCCATAATGAGGAAGGGATATAAGTCTTCATTCTGACGCTGACCAGACGGCGAACCCACAACATAACGTTATTTTACTCTATTACGCCCTTCAGTTTCACCACCGTTTCTTCCCCTTCATTGTTACCCATTTTTCCTTTATGTTGACCATGTGAATCTTGTGCTTCGTAGACAGACCTTTTCTGTCATGTCACTTTACTGCCAATAACTCTTACAAGACCTCGATTCTCACTCCCTTTCTTAAACTTTGTCGATTCCACTTGGGATGCAGGACAACTTCAATGCACTTCTATTTAAACAGTTACGAATTTTAGAAAACCCTTCGCGTATATTTAGAGCAAAATAACTCCTCTTCTTCAAGAAAGGTCGTTTTACAACATACAACAAATCTCTAAATAGACAGCTTCAAAAAACTCAATATGACAGCTTGAATGAAAACTGTAAATAAAAGTCGCAGGGTCTCCGAGACGTCATGTCTAGACGGCTACGCTTTGGGAGCGCATCACGTTGCTGACCAGACTTCAGTAGGCAAGGGGTTAGTTAATACAGCTTCTGGAAATAAGTGAAAGATTTAATATTTTTTAAGAATTTACACGAAAGGGCTAATAGAGTATTAGCTGCATTCATTACAACATTTTAAGCACTACGCATGTTATAAAATCATGGAAGAAGGCGTGCCAGTTGGGGAGCACTCTACAGGAACTCGAAAACGTCGGAAGAGTGGAACATCGAAACGAAAGAGGGAACAAGAAAACAGGTGAGTCTATTATAGTTTTCTACATAGTTTTACATATGAGTTTATGAGTTAGAATTGACTCCTTAATTCACCCGTTATGATAATGTGATAATTAATCACGCAATAATTGATGCAATATTGTTTAAGTTTGTTGCATAGTCCATCACCTAATATAATCATAATTTTGAAATTTTTAGATATACCGACAAGGATCCTGACATGCTTCAGTTCGAGCCTCCCTGTAACCATAAGGAAGGAAGATACAGATGCTACAGCATCCCAGCGTTCTACCTAATTCAGCAAAGAAAAAGAGTCCTTAATCATCATGATAAATTGCAGCAAGATAGACTTCTGGGATCCATGATGTCTGTGTCCGTTCCGAAACGACGTCGTCCAAGGAAGGATGGTGAAAAATTAAACTCGATGTTCATCAGGTATCAAGTTAGAGTTCATGATGAAACACTTCCAATATGCTGTAAGTTTTTTAGAACTTCATTCAGTATTGGGCAAAGCAGAGCTAACAGTATTTCTAATTCAGTAATGTCGTGTAAACCTATCACTGAGAGGAGAGGGGGTGACAGCAAAAGCAAGTTGTATGCAGAAAAAAAACAGTCTGTAATCAATTTTCTTTCTAAACTCAAAGCCAGAGAAAGCCATTATTCAAGGGGGAAAAGTAAGAGACTTTACCTTGCTTCGGAACTGAACATAAATAGATTGCATAAAATGTACAATGCTGAAGTTCCATATTCTTTAAAGATGAAAAAATGTTCTTTTATAACATTTTTTTCTACAAATTTCAACTTGGGGTTTGGGGATCCTGCAACGGACGTTTGTAGCTTTTGCATCAGGACGAAATTCCAAATTGAATGTGCTGATAATCCAGAAAAGAAGTTGGAACTACAAGCTGAGTTAACTGCTCATAAATTGAGAGCGAAAACATTTCACAAAATTATGAAGAAAGATCCTCAGAATAGTATGTCCTTATGTTTTGACCTCCAACAAGTGCAGCCATTACCAAAGCTAGCAATTGGGGAGGCATACTACGCACGACAGCTTTCTTACTATGCCTTGTGCATTACTGATATTGATAACACATTTCCCAACTATTACTGCTGGACAGAATACCAGGCAAAAAGAGGGGCGATTGCAGTTAGCTCTGCTCTGACTCATTTCCTAACAAATTATAATTTCAAAGAAAAAAGCATTTCCCTCCTGAGACTCTTCTCCGACGGTTGCGCTCGTCAAAATCGAAATGCACAAGTTGTCCATGCTTTGTATTGGTGGTTGTTGAATAAATCTCCAGATTCATTGAAGGAAATATGTATGACTTTGCTTGTGCGAGGGCATACCTTTTTGCCAGCAGACCGAATGTTTGGTATTTTGGAGAAAAGCCTCAGGAAACATGCAGAAATACTGACGCCAAAAGAATATCATGATATTTACGGTACAGTCGGTGTCGTTCACGTGTTGGGTGAGGATTGGCATATACACAATTTCAGAGATCTGTGCGATTACTTGAAAAAGCCAGTTGGCATAAGTGATATGAAGAGAGTTAGGCTCAGGAAAATAATGAAAGCAAACAAACATTACATGAATGTAAAATTGGATTATACTTACACAATGGATGATCTAAGTAAATGTCCAGTATCACTACTTAAGAGAGGTCATGCCATTGAAAATATTGAGAGGTTTGACCCACCCTTAGTACCATTAAGGAATAAAATAAAAGCAGAAAAATTGTTGGATATAAAAAAGTTATTGCAACAAAGATTTGGTGAAAATTGGAAAAACAACGATCAGCTGCAGTTGTATGTCAAGGTTATTGACCATGAAGGACTTTCTGATCAGTGTGAGTGTATGGAAGAAGAGCCTGGATTATAAATGATATGACTGAACTGAACTCAACAATGACAGTTAAATTTAATAAATTAAATTTTCATTCTATGTTGCTTGCTAAAACAGGTAAACAAAATTTAATAATTTAATAAAATAACTGTCTTCAAAGTTAACTTTGTATTTGTATAAGAGTCTTTGGAAAGGAATGTGGTCACAATTTAAAAAATCAGCTTAAATGAGTGTTTTTTGAATATATGTTTGTAACAAAACGATTTCAGTCCGTCATTTCGGAACAAAACGCATTAAGTCCATGATTTTCAAAACTTCTTATATAAATATTACGCTTGGATAATTTTGTTTGATTTTGCACAATAGTGCCACCTAATTTTGCGTAGTATTCTAATTATATAATTGCTTTCAAAACTTTAAAATTTTCAGAAGTTTAGGAGCATTTAGTTTTTCGACTCTCCTGAAAAGTTTTGATTTGTGGACATAACGCGTTTTGATTCCGAGCTCCTCAATTACTTACTTCCAAATGGCTTTTAACGAACCCGCAGGTTCATTGCCGCTCTCACATAAGCCCGCCATCGGTCCCGATCCTTTGCAAAATTAATCCAGTCTCCACCATCATAATCCACCTTCTTTAAATCCAGTTTAATATTAGCCTCCCATCTACGTTTCGGCCTCCCCAGAATTTTCTTTTTACCCGGTCTCCCAACTAACACTCTATATGCATTTTTGGGTTAGACCATACGTGCTACATGCCCCTCCCATCTCAAACGTCTGGATTTAATGTTCCTAATTATGTCAAGTGAAGACTACAATGCATGCAGTTCTGCATTATGTAACTTTCTCCATTCTCCTGTAACTTCATCCCTCTTAGCCCCAAATATTTTCCTAAGAAACTTATTCTCAAACACTTTTCATCTCTGTTCCTCTATCAAAGTGAGAGTCCAAGTTTCACAAGCATACAGAACAACCGGTAATATAGCTGTTTTATAAATTTTAACTTGCAGATTTTTTGATAGCAGACTAGATGACAAAAGCTTCTCAACCGAATAATAACAGGCATTTCCCATATTTATTCTGTGTTTAATTTCCTCCCGAGTGTTACTGTTGCTGGAAGATATTTGACTTTTTTCACCTCTTCGAAAGATAAACCTCTAATTTTTATGTTTCCATTTCGTACAACATTCTGGTCACGAGACATAATCATATACTTTAGCTTTTCGGGATTTACTTCCAAACCTATCGCTTTACTTGCTTAAAGTAAAATCTCCGTGTTTTTCCTAATTGTTTGTGGATTTTCTCCTAACATATTCACGTCATCTTCATAGGCAAGAAGCTGATGTAACCCGTTTAATTCCAAACCTTCCTGTTATCCTGAACTTTCCTAATGGCATATTGTAAAGCGTAGTTAAAATTTAAAGGTAATGGTGCATCTCCTTGCTTTACCCCGCAGTGAATTTTAAAAGCATAAGCTAGAAGCTGGCCTATACGAACTGTGCTGTAAGTTTTGACTGAGACACATTTTAATTAATCGAACTAAATTCAATTAGAATATTATATAAAACTTCTCTCTTAACCGAGTCATATGGCTTTTTGAAATCTATGAATAAATGATGTACTGTACCTTATAATCCCATTTAAAATTGAAGAAAAAATATATTATGTAAATACAAAATCAGAATTTAAAAAGTTTGATTTTCAAAAATGTATTATGTCTAAATTTTTCTTTATTTCATTAATTTCTCAACGGTAAAACATAGCCCGTGAATCATGGTCCATATGGAAAAAAAAAAAAACACGAAGGAATCGGATTGAAATTGTAAAAATTTCAAAACTAAGTCTTAGAATTCCTTAAATAATGTTTGAATTTTTAATATTCTATTGATAAAATCATGCCTATCAACTTTTAATCACGAAATTATTACTTAAGTTAACACGAAGGTATGTCGGACAAATGTGAAGTAAGCTATTACTCAATCTCTGGAAATGATGTGCAAAAAACGGGAAAAGAATACAATGTGAAAATTCATATGAAGAGTGGTTCCATATTCCATGCTTTACGTTGGAAAAGGAGAATATGTGGCAAAATGTAGGGACAAAGGTAAAAATAAACATTGGATTTGTGACAGAACTAGCTGTGAAAGCAACGGCAAGAATACACGAACTGGGTCCAAAATTTATAGTTTAATAAAAGTAAACTGAAGTTTGATTTAGAAAAGAAAACATATTGGCAATATATTGACAATATACTAATTACAAAGCACACTGTGATCAAGCCCACACAGCATAATGTTCTAGTAGTCTCCTGTTGGTATTTTGCATATTGTTAGGTGAAGGACCATTTTGCATATTGTTGGGTAAAGGACCATGATTATTTCATCAGTGATCACATTTCTAAGAGCTGAAAAAGTTTTCAAGCGCTAATGCGATTGGTCTGGAATTAGATAATCAAACTAACTCTCCTTTCACCAGTAATTGCATTCAGTAAGTCTAACCCACCACAATTCAAGAAGGGCACGTAGTTTGCTAATGCACCTCTACAACTGAGAGAACAGAAGGAATGCAGACTTGTATCAGTGGCAAAACCAATGACTTCAAACATCCATTACCTGCTAAGATCCCGCAAGAAATAGAATTTTACGGACGCTATTTGGAAGCGACATATGAATCATTACAAGATGTACTGAATAATGTAAACGAAGTTGCATCCTAAAGTTTATATAAGTCAGGTTGTAAAGTGTATTTCCTTTCTTTTGAAGTGTAATTTTAACATGAATTGATTAGGAAAAGGGTGGCAATCATAAAAAAAAGGTTTTCATTAAATAAACTTCATTATCACGAGATAATGATGTCATGAATATTGTAAAAGGTGATTTCTAAGCTTTATATAAATGATACTGTTTGTTACTTGCAATGCAATTAAAACTTGAATTATTATTTACAAAAATAATTACACTAAAAGATGTTCTCTTCAATTAAACTTCAATAGTCGAAGATATTAATCAGTTATTCATAGATTTCAAAAAGGCATATGACTCGGTTAAAGAAGAAGTTTTACATAATATTCTTATTGAATTTGTATTCCCAAGAAACTAGCTACATTAATTAAAATGTGTCTCAGTGAAACTTACAGCATAGTCCGAATAGGCCAGTTTCTGATACCTGTCCAATTCACTGCGGCTAAAGCAAGGAGATGCACTATCACCTTTACTTTTTAACTTCGCTCTAGAATATGCCATTAGAAAAGTTCAGGATAACACACAGGGTTTGGAATTGAACGGGTTACATCGCTTCTTGTCTATGCGGATGAAGTGAATATGTTAGGAGAAAATCTACAAACGATTAAGGAAAACACGGAAATTTTACTTGAAGCAAGTAAAGTGATAGGCCTGGAAGTAAATCCTGAACAGACAAAGTATATGATTATGTCTCGTGAACAGAATAGTGTATGGTATCGAAATATAAAAATTGGAGATTTATCCTTCGAGGAGGTGGAGAAATTCAGATATCCTGGAGCAACAGTAACAAATATAAACGATACTCGGGAGGGAATTTAACGCAGAATGTATATAGGAAAAGCCTGTTAGAAGCTTTTGCCATCTAATCTGCTGTCAAAAAATCTTAAAGTTAGAATTTATAAAACAGTTAAATTACCGGTTGTTTTGTATGGTTGTGAAACTTGGACTCTCACTTTGAGAGAGGAACAGAGAAAGGGTGTTTGAGAATAAGGTTCTTAGGAAAATGTTTGGGGGTAAGAAGAATGAAGTTACAGGAGAATGGAGAAAGTTACACAACGCAGAACTGCATGCTTTGTATTATTCACCTAACATAATTAGGAACATTAAATCCAGATGTTTGAGATGGTTAGAGCATGTAGCAAGAATGGGCGAATTCAGAAATGCTTATAAAGTGTTAGTTGGGAGGCCGGAGGGAAAAATACCTTTGAGGAGGCCAAGACTTACATGGGAGAATAATATTAAAATAGATTTGAGGGAGGTGGGATATGATGATAGAATAGGTACCGATGGCGGGCTGATGTGAGAGCGGCAATGAACCTCCGGTTGCCTTAAAAGCCACTTTTAAGTAACTCTTACCCACCACAATTCAAGAAGGACACGAGTTTGCTAATGCACCTCCACAACTGAGAGAACAGAAGGAATGCTGACTTGTATCAGTGGCAAAACCAATGAATTCAAATAGCCATTACCTGCTAGATCGTGCAAGAAATAGAATTTTACAGACTCTCATTGGAAGCGACATCTGAATCATAACGAGATATACTCAATATTCTAAAAGAAGATGCATTCTGAAGTTTAAACAATGCAGGTTGTAAAATATTTCTTTTTCCCCCTTTTGAAATGTAATTTTTACCTGAATTTATCAGGAAAATGTGACACTCACAAATAATAAAGATCTTCATTGAATAAAATTCATTATGACGCTATAATGAGATCATGAATATGGTAAAAGGTGATTTCAAAACTTTATATAAATCATATAGTACAAATGTTTGTTTACTTGAAATATAATTAAATCTTGAATTATTATTTACAAAAATGATTACACTTAAAGAGATTTCCTTTAAGTGGTTAGGTACGGCTAACAGCAGTAACATTTTGGAAATATTCAACATTTTTTACCTCTATTACTATATCTTGTACAGTAATGAAAAAATAGTATGTGTAAAGCACTTTTACGATTTTAAAAATATACTTTTTTTTTCAAAATTCAGTTCACTCTGCAGTGATGATGCGTTTTCCACATAACTAAAAAGCTATACAACATTCTGTAATGAAATTTTTCTTGTGTACTTATGCATGTCATATTTACAATATGATGCAAGATCACTTCTCTATCTTTGATAGATTATCTGAGAAAAAAATTAATTAATTTAAAAAAATAGTCAAATATCAATATTTTCTATTAGGTCTACACAATATAAAAAAAATTACTTATTAAGGAATGTAGTGGAAAGAGCACGATATTGTAAACATGAGTTTTAGCAATAAAATAAAAGAGAGATAACATGAAAAAAGTTCAGAAGTTTTTTAATTACAAGGGAAACGCTTCATCAATGCACAGTAAACTGCCAAAAGTTTGAATTTTGAAAAAAAAAAAAAAAAAAAAAAAAAGGTAAATATAAATCGTAAGAATATTTTTTCAGAAGGACAGTGTTTTCACATACCAATTTTGATTATTTTACAAGGTACAGTAATGGAGAGAAAAACGGTGAATATTTCCAAACATTTTACTGCTCTAAGCTGTACCTAACCCCTTGAATAAACTTCAATACTCGAAGATAATAATGTCAAGAATATTGTAAATGAAGAAACGCTTGTCTGCGAATAAACTGTTCCGCTTAACGGGACGTTAAACGAAGATATATAGTTATAATTACTCTTGTTTCTGAATAACATTTGTAAACTACAGGAGATAAAATGAACTTAGAAAGGATGTTGTAAATATTCAGATTGTCAATGTTAATACAGATAATACAATATAATATTTGTTTTATTCAGTCATATGACAAATCAATTATTAAAACAATGACTTATATTTCATAACATATTATATATATATATATATATATATATATATATATATATATATATATTAGCCACAGTATCTCGTGTCTTCATAAACACTACTTCAGATTATAATGATATATCACAACAGCCTGTGCAGTTGCCACGTTTTAATAACATGCAATTCATCATTCTAATGGAATCTACAAAACAAGAGCTACACTGAGTATTATGGAGTTTAAAATGTAAAACACTACGTGTTCTCAATTTTTACAATTTTATGACCTTGTAACATGATTACATTTTAATTATGCATATGTTTGTACATTTTATATATATTATGATCAATCTTAAACAGTTCATCTCATCGACTACCATTGTAATTATCATACTGTTTAATAATGAGATATTGTACACTGAACCTGAAGATGCCTGAATGGGCGAAAACGTTCGTAACTTATTTTGTATAAAACTCAATGACTACATGTTATGAAATATAAGTCATTGTTTTAATAATTGATTTGTCGTATGACTGAATAAAACAAATATTATATTGTATTATCTGTATAAATAAAATGAAGTTAATAATTTACCTACTAAAGCATGTTCACATAAGAAAGCGAGTTAAACGTGAACTTCCCTACCTGGAAATGAACCATTACTTTTTAATGTTAATCACTGAATTAAGACTGTATTTTAAAAAAGCCCCAGATAGACCTATATTTTGTGAATGGTACTTACGTTCTGTATTTATGCGTTACCAAACACAAGCGACTTCAAGTCGCAAGGATTAGCCTCCTAAACCGCGCATTTCTGTGGTTCAGAGAAAGGCGATATTTAGGGCCCTCTCTACTTGTAGCTTCAAGCAACCTCTGACCTCCAGTAGCTCACAAATCTTGCCAGACCGACTACTTAGCTAAGAGCTCCGTGCTGAGAGCAAAACACTCTCAAGTCCTATCAAGAACTTTGTAGTAATGCAGCTATAACTAATCTTCACATCATCTCACAGTAATAGACAACTCTTGTTTTTCTAGACTTCGAGTGTAAGTTAAAATCCTGAAATACATAACTGCACATCATGAATTTGAATTATTTATGAGTCTATTGAGCATGCAGTAAAATGAAAAATGCATAAGCTAAACTAAGTAAATTCCAATGTTTTTATGTCTTCGTCTTCAAGTGGCCTAGTCTGCCAATTACACTGAACAACAAGACTTTTGCTCCGACTTAAAACAATTTGTCCCTTACGGTTTGGTTTGCGCCGAATCCGAAAATGCATCTCTTTTCTACGTATCACGTAAGGTTTTAAAGATATAATATGATTTCACTTTTCGATAAGCGCTACCCCCAGGAAACATCTGGCGCGGGTTGGGGATTATAAACCAAAACGTAATCTAATGCATTTTAGGAGTTTATAACTTATTTCCGGTTTCTTCTGGTTGTTGGCATGTTCTTTTGTACTTCTAATAAATAAACAGGTATTAGGCCCTTTTATTCAGTAAATTTCAGAACAGTTCAAAGTGGAGTCTACGCAATGAACAAACAAGGGTGTGGTTTTCAGTATTTAAAAGAAAAGTTTACCTTTTGAGTTAAGGCAAATTAAAAGAGGACATTTTAATCGATCCAAAAATTCACAAAGTTATGGCTGACTCTTTGTATGAGGAAAACTTTTCCGTTAGAGAAAAAATGGCATGGATGTATTCAAAAAGGTTTACTGAAATTTCCTTGGAAATTCTAGGGCAGACAACTACATAGAACTTTTTAAGTGCATATGAGGAAGTGGGGTGTAATATGTCTCTCAAAATACACTTTTTACATTCTTATTTGGATTTCTTTACTCCTAATCTTGGAGCAGTAAGCGACGAGCATGGGAAAAGATTTAATCAAGAAATATCTGAAATGAAAAGGCGATATAAATACAGATCATCATCATGCATGCTTCCACACTATTGTTGGTTCCTTGTAAATACAATCCCGGGTCTAGTTATAAGCAGAAGTCATCCAGAAAATTCTTTTAAATGTAAGTTCAAATTCCAATTTTTTTCTCATTATAAGCATTAAATATTTTTATTGCTGTTGTGTTTTAAACTATGTAACATAATTTTTGTATCCAGTACACATTTTTCACGTATTATGAGGCCTTTTGAATCCCTAGTGTCTTGTAATTTTACCAGTAGCAGTGAAAAATTAAAATACAAGAAGTTTTTTCATAAAAAAATTCAATTCACTTTCCCCGAAAAATGGTACGTGATGGGTCAATTTGGATTTTAAATTCAGATTTAGGGCACATATATTTTTATTTCGGAGTTAAATAAAAAGTAAACATTTTTTGTTCAGTGTTATTTGTTTTCGTCTCTGGACTCAAAAAATCGGCTGTCAAACTCTTCCGATCGGTACATAAACTCACAAGTCCTAGTTGTGGTTCGATCATCGTTCCATAAAGTAGATTTACTTCATTTGAATAGTGATAGAAACAGGTCATTCTACAAGGTCTACCTTTATTTTTCGTTCTCATCACTTGGGGTGCTATTTATAGACATTTCGCATCACGCACTACGAGCGTACTAAGCTAGCCCCGGCTATCCACTGGATACTTGTACAGAATTCAAATCATATCCTATCGCTAACACTGGTTTATGAATACGAAAAAACGCTGATCATCCACCGAAAGCCCGCGCTAAAAATATCTATGAATATGGCCCTTGATAACGCGTGTAAATAGACTGACTTACGTAAAATTCAATGTCGATTAGACAATGAGTGGTCCAGTTTTCATATAAAACAATTATTGAATTCGGCGCATTAAATCGATATGGTTGCTTATTTAACGACGCTATATCTACTACTAGGTTATTTAGCGTCGATGAAATTGGTGATAGCGAGATGGTATTTGGCGAGATGAGGCCGAGGATTCGGTATAGATTACCTGACATTCGCCTTACGTTTGGGAAAATCTCAGAAAAAACCCAAGCAGGTAATCAGCCCAAGCGAAAATTGAACCCGCGCTCGAAAGCAACTCCGGATAGGCAGGCACGCGCCTCAGCCGACTGAGCTACGCTGGCGGCTAATAAGCAAACATTCTCATAGGGGCAGATGAAAAAGTTATTTTTTTCTTCCAAAATGTTAATAGTGTTAAATCAAATATTTATACAAATTTTGGCTACTCGAGCACATTTACGAGGGCTCGTAGAAAGTAAGTTTCGCTGGGACCGTTTACAGAAAAAAACACAATTTCATGGAAAGATTTGTTGAAACAAATACAGATTTTTAAAGTATTTTTCAAAATATTCTCCACCGGAAATAAGACATTTGTCATACCGTAGGACCAACTTTTGTATCCCTTGTCGTAGATGTCTGCCGCCTGGGATCGGAACAAGTGTGAGACAGCCATCTGCAATTTTCTGTTGATCCCACGACATGAGAAATGTCTCAGTTCCAGTGAGGAATACGTTGAAAAATAGCTCAACAATTGCTGTACCTGTTCTAATAAATTTGTCCATGATTGTGTTTTCTTTCTGTAAACGGCCCCAGAAAATTCACTTTCTGGGGGCCCTCGTAGACGGACACTGGAAAGTTTTCTCTTCTCAATCGTACTATCTGGAACTGGAATGCTTTACCTGCAGACTTACTGAAGGCTTTACCAATAACCAAAAATGTATTTAAAAATAGGCTTAAGGACTTTACTAATAGACGATAGTACGAGTATATTATACACACTATTTAAAGGGTATAATTGATATTTTGTTATTTGCAGTGTTGTAACAGTGAGGAA
Source organism: Periplaneta americana (assembly GCF_040183065.1). Taxonomy (NCBI): domain Eukaryota; kingdom Metazoa; phylum Arthropoda; class Insecta; order Blattodea; family Blattidae; genus Periplaneta; species Periplaneta americana. Next base: position 98,721,773 of record NC_091130.1, read on the forward strand.
GTGTGTTGTGTCAGTGAAGTGTGAAGTGTGTAGATTCAGTGAAGTCTATTGTGTAAAGTGAAGTGTGTGTGTCAGTGAAGTTCTATATTTCATAGTGGCTGTGCAAAGTATTTGAACAGTGAAATGGTTTTGAAGTGATAGTGAAATCAGGATAGAATCAGTGCAGTGAGTGAGTTGACAGCGAAATAAGCGTAGTGCCGAAAGGTACTTGTGCAGGTATGAACCTATCACACTCGTGGGTTTTAGTTCGAACTTAGGGTTAAGATACAAATTAGATTTAGTTTAAGTGTTATTTTTAGTAATCGTGCTTCATTTAATTTAGGATGCTCATTATTATTATTATTATTATTATTATTATTATTATTATTATTATTAGTCATGTTTATTATTAATTTTCATTATTGAGTGTAATTAGTTACCAATGCCACCGGGTATACACCCATTTGCAGTGTGAATAAATACATACATAATTACGCTTGAGTGGCCAAAATATGTATAAGTGGTATAAGTGGGTCTCGTTCTCCAACGCTACACCTGAGTATGAGTTCGAATTCCACTTGGCAGTATTAACTGGATGGATTTGTTCTGAGGTTTTTCTTAGCTGTAAGGCGAACATAAGGTACTGGATGGCCAGACTCCGGAATCATCGCCGACTTATCGATTCTATGTAAGGTCGCAATTGCTACTACGTCACTATATAACCGACTACAAAAGGAGGTAAGAAACTGGAAATGAAACCGAGACTAATAGAGAGCAGCCAACGACGTAGACGTGCTCCTCATTCGAAACCGACGAATCATAGTCTAGATCCAAGAAGTGATTCAAGCCTGAAGTTCAATAAACTTTACAGATGTTTATGCTCTCCTATATATTTCAGAACAGGCTATGACATACTGATAAGATAATGTTCAGAGAAATAAAAATTGCACATAGGCCTATATTAAGATTTATTTCTGGGTAGGCCTTAAAAACTACGAAATAAAGAATTAAATTCGAAAATGATTTCACAATTTTATTCTGATGCAAAATAATATTTTAAGAAAATACGAACGCGAGAATTTCTGAAGATCGTTCATGAAACAATAACTTCAAACGTGATTTCTTGCTGTTTCTTCCAGGTGCAGTGTACCATCGCTAAGCTGTTTGTAAAGCAGTACAGATTAAAATATTATTTCTGAGTTAGGGACACGTACAACGGCTCTCAGATGATAGGATTATAAGAGAGATTGAAGATTGTTAAATTGTGCGATTATCTACGAGTTTCGACTAACATTTTCTGTATTCTTCTTACTATTCAGAGGAAAAGAAGACAGAGGATGGACACTGGAAAGTTTTCTTTTCTCAATCGCACTTTCAGGGACTGGTCATCTTCATTATCATCATCACTCATTTCAGACACTACATTTACACGAATACTTACACATACACTCACCTTAGTACACGACACAACTCTACACAGATACACATCATGTACAGTGTGACCAGCCGAAGTGTGTACAACTAGAAAATGGGTCACAGTTCTGCCATCTATCCGCAATATGCGGAACCCGAATCACGCAAGTGAAGTGGGTAGGCATTGGATACACACACACTATTAGGGACTGGAATGCTTTACCTGCAGACTTACTAAAAGCTTTACCAATAACCAAAGATGTATTTAAAAATAGGCATAAGGACTTTACTAATAGACGGTAGTATATTATATACACTATTTAAAGGGTGAAATTGATATTTTGTTATTTGAAGTGTTGTATCAGTGAAGAAGTGTGTTGTGTCAGGGAAGTGTGAAGTGTGTTGTGCGTTGTGTCAGTGAAGTTTTATAGTTTATAGTGGCAGTGCAAAGTATTTCAACAGTGAAATGTTTTTGAAGTGTTAGTGAAGTCAGGATAGAATCAGTGAAATATGTCGTAGTTATAGTGCAGTGAATGAATTTACAGCGAAATAAGTGTAGTGCTGAAAGGTACTTGTGCAGGTATGATCATATCATATTCGTGGGTTTTAGTTCGAACTTAGGGTTAAGATACAAATTAGATTTACTTTAAATGTTGCTTTAAGTGATCGTGCTTCATTTAATTTAGGATGTTCGTTGTTATTATAGGCTACTATTAATTAATATTAATATTATTAATTGTATTTTTTATTAATCACGTTTATTATTAATGTCATTATTGAGTGAATTACTTACCACTGCCACCGGATATATACCCACTTGTAGTGTGAATAAATACATACATACGGCACAAAACAATCTTTTCAAGAATGTCATGCTAATAATTTTATCGCCTTTAAAATCCTTCGCTTTCATTGCCGATATAAACCTAGGGTCCTATTCGTAGACATTCTTAGTGCGGGCTTTCGGTGGATGATCAGCGAACTAACGTTTTTCGTATTCATAAACCAGTGTTAGCGATATGGTATGAATCCTGTTTAGCACGCTCGTAGCGCGGGCTAGCGAAATGTCTATAAATAGCACCCTTTATGTCTTACGCCTGAGAAAGGAAACAGTCTCTCTAAGAGAGCTTAGCTTCTCTCTGTACAGTTGCTGTTGTAAGTAGGTATTCATGAAGACTGCTTTGTTTACAATGCGAGTTTCCCGTCCCCGCCTCAGATCGAATAACAGACGTGACAACAACTCGAACATCGAGGAAATACGTTACTTGATTTATAACCTAAAGCCTGAATACGACTGAATTAACACATATGTACTGTACAAGGATTAATATCTTAGTAACAATGATTATGATGATGGTGAAGATGTTGATAATAATATAGGGTAAATTAGGGTGAGTTGGATAGTCGGGCATGTTGGACACTTTGTACTTTAACGTGTTACCTCGCCACTTGTGGGCACCACATTCTGCTAGAAGTCAATGACGGAAGTAGCCACGAGTGGGGCTACTTACTTCCGTCATTGACTTTTAGCAGAATGTGGTGCCTACAAGTGGCGAGGTAACACGTTAAAGTACAAAGTGTCCAACATGCCCGACTGTCCAACAGACCCTAATTTGCCCTAATGAAATCTGGAGATACAGGCTGCTTTCGATAAAAACGCATATGAGAATAAGTACGATTACGGATATACAAATTTTACTTGTTTTCTGCCAGAGGAAACGATTGCGTGGATAATATACTAATCATTTAAATGAGTATAGATGAGTGTATTGGTTCCTATTTGCAGCGGAGTTTATTGTATGTAGGCCTGCATATTTCAAATTTTTCCACAAACGAGGCAAGTAGTAGAAATTCCATGATGTGAAGACAATACTTATGGATCTCAAAATTCAATAAAATATGTAAAATATATTGTAACCCCATTGTAATAATCTTATTATTATGAAATTGAACATTTCATTTTGGCTCAATATATAGGATTATAAAGCTGCTGCTGTTACAATAATTCGAATAAATGTATTCATGGGTAATACTGCTCTGTTGTCAACAACTAGCAGTCGGAATATAACATATATTTTGAAAGTTCATGTAAAATATGGGATCTAGATTTCAGCATTTCTTACATGAAATATAAATATGTTCTTATTAATATACTTAAGGTAATTGATTTTAAGTAGTGTTGCTATCTATTTGCTATTCTGTAATTGCTATTTATAGCTACATTTTACATCTTGTGGTTAAGATATCTGTATTTTTCCATTTTTCATTTATTTTTTATTTTGTAGTCGTATTTTTCGTTATATCTATATTTACGTAGTCTGTTTTTTTTCCATTTTTCATTTGCATTTACACTTGTATATTGCATTTGTATCTGATTTGACACTTTTTTCATGTTATCTCCAATTTTATGTTCTAAGCAAATATTTGTACTGTCTATTGCAATTGTGGCTTTGCCCTGTTATATAAATAAATAAATAAATAAATAAATAAACAAATAAATAAATAAATAAATCTTAATATCAGTATCGTGTTTACAGTTGTCATAATCACGATCACTGATAACAATCGTGGCCGTCGTTATCACAATCATAATTTTGTCCATAGTTATCTAATGTCTTTTCGATTTGTTATTAAATCCAAAGTTCGTGTACCAAAACTTAGCAAAGGGTGATGGATTTTTAAGGACGGTATGTAGTTTTGGCATGGCTTCCTTCAGTAGGGAAGAAAAGTCAGAAGTCAAGTAGCGCAAATATATGCCACTCTAAAAACATCGGGCGAAAAGTGTGGACTTCAAACGCGATTAAAAATTTTTAACACTTACTTAAGTATATGAAGTGATTTCGTGTAGAAAGCATTTGGCGCATGAAATAAGCTTTGTAGGGGAAATTCCGTTTAAAAACAGATAAACATTACTATTCATATCTAATTTCCAAACGAAACTGAAGTCTTATCAGAATTATGTAAAACTTAAAGAAAAACAGAGTAGAGATAGGCTACTTTAAAAGCCATGACGCTAATTTGTTGTAAAATATACTTTTGGAAAATACTGTATTTTTTGGGGTTGTGAATGTACGTGAGTGAAACATGAATTTTGAAAAAGGGACCACTGAGAAAATTAGAAGTGAAAAAAAAAAAATTATAGTTAAATGTTAGGGGATACAAATTCTTAGTCAGAAAAATAATACAAAAATTAAGGAATGAACCCAATAACTCTAGAATGAATATTCGTTTCTCTTCAATTCGTCGTACTGTCCCTGTTTCTGTCCCATACAATGCCACACTCCACAAAAAGCACTTCACTAGTCTGTTCCTTAGTTTTTTCCCCCAGAGGCTCGCATAAAATCTCCTTTGTATATTTAAAGGTCGGCCTTGGTGGCGCAGTTGGTCGAGTGTTGGCCTTCTGTGCCCGAGGTTGCGGTTTCAATCCCTGCCCAAGTGGATGCATTTAAGTGTGCTTAAATGCGACAGGCTCATGTCAGTAGATTTACGGGTATGTAAAAGAAATCCTGCGGGACAATACTCCGACAAACCAGCGACGCTGATATAACCTCGGCAGTTGCGAGCATCGTTAAATGAAACATAATTTAAAAATTTGGAATTTCTATTAAAAGCTTCTTTTGCCATTGCTATCCTCCTTTTGATGTCCTGGTGCCGATCATGATACTGCTTATAGTACATCTCAAGTATTTGAGGCTGTGCACTTGCTCTACTGCCTCATTTAGAATTCGGAAGTTTACTTCCTTCGTTTTTCTTCCTCTGACCATGGTCTTCGTCTTATTTGCATTTATCTTCATCCCATACTACTCCCAGCAGCCATTCTCATCCAATAGTATATTTTAATATGAACTCTCCTTCTGCTAACAATGTCATATCAGGAAATCTTATGCACTTTATTCTGCTTCCTCCTCCTGTGACGTTAACTCAAAAACTTGTGAAAACGAAATTTGAACATAAGAATATACTTCTATTAAAGAGATACCAATAATCTATATCTCTCTTAAATATTCATATGTCACAAGATGAGATAATTCATACTGTAGATTCACGAATACAGGGTTTTTCCGATCTCTCATATCGAGTTTGAATGACATCATGTGCGTCAGGAGTCACACGTGAGCTGAACTGTGGCGCGAGGTGACAGACCAGTAGTGACTGATCTCATAGTCAGAGTGCACGGCGACTCACAGTAGAAATCCCCAAGAAAATCGAGCCTTTTTGGGAGGGGTACATACAACCCTTTTCGATACCAAGTACAGTTAAGTGAAAATAAAAGAATCCTGCAATAAACGAGGTTTCGTTATTTCCAAGAAAGACATCTTCTGTGTACTCAATGAGATTGGTAAAACTCGAAAGGAATTAATTTGTATCATCTCGTGGGTTGCGGTGACTTATGACGGGGGGTGGTTTTGCTTGCTTTTACCACTCTGGAATTAATCCCATCCGAGCTCTGTCAGTCTTATTAGGTACTCACAAGATGCCTTTCTTGGAAATAACGAAACCACGTTATTTGCAAGCTTCTATGATTTTCACTAAACTGTACTTGGGATCGGAAAGGGTTCTTATGATTCACTCCCAAAAAGACTCGATTTTCTTGGGTATTGCTACTATGATACACCGTGCACTCTGATTATAAAATCACTCACTACTGGTCTGTCACCTCTCGCCGCAATTAAACTGTCGGTGTGATTCCTGACGCACATGACGTTATTAAAATTCGTTATCAGACATCGGAAACAATCCTGTATATTCCTCACTTTACTTTCTCTCCAAAACAAGCTGTGCCTAAGTATTTCAACAAGAAAATGTGTTATTGATTCCAAAACAAGGACATGATGCTCCAGAACATAACATAACATAACATAACATAACATAACATAACATAACATAACATAACATAACATAACATAACATAACATAACATAACATGTCAACAATATATATAAAAAATGAAAAAATTAGTTATATATATGCCATGAATACGTAGAATTTTTTTGCTAGAGCACAGTGCATTGGGTCCCGGATCTGAAGCTACTATTTCTTTTACAAGCGAAATTTAAACTCTCCAGACCATCAATCTTGCTTATGGGAATGATAGACTTCACCTTACGTGTTCCCCTATCTAACTATTGAAATTCTTCACTTCGACAGGTTATCAGAGACGTATGGTGATTATGTTACGAGAAGACACAAAAATAACATCATTATAATCTTCTATTTTTTTTAACACTGACAGTCTTCACCAGTCGCTTTCTATACCGCGTCTATATCTAAATTTCTAGAAATGCCTTGTAGGATGATAACGTAAATTCTGCAAACAAAACACTATTTGTTTTATAGCCCACAAATCTAGGACTACTTTATTAGACTTCATACAGAAATACTGCAGTCAGTACTAAAGATAAGCAACAAATAATATTAAAAGTACCAATACAACTTTCCTTATTGATATGGCTCACTCAAAAGAACAGTAAATTGGTTGTAATGTAGAACAAAATAATAGCTTAAACTATTTTAAAGATCTAGGATCAATATTCAATATTAATTTTTATGTTATTATGCAAGTTGGAACAATGCTTAATCAAAGGAAAACAGTATTTAATATGAATTGCATGGAGTAGAAATATTTTACAAAATAATAATGCGTTGCGATTCAATTAAGAAGGAACTTTAAATTATTTAGTAGGTCTATAGGCCTATATACAGAAATTTATTAAGATTCTTGGAAGTGGTTGAGGAATTGTAAACAAAAATTAAACAGACACTATATAAGAGAAATTAAAATTTAAGAGATATTTTAAGTATAAATCCAAGTTCTACGATAGTGTGACTACATCAGTGGTTCCAAAAATATTCGAAGGCGCGACTTACTTTTCGGCAAGAATTTTATTTGTGATCCCCATTAACGTACCGGTATTTAACCCTATTCGGAAAATGCATCTTGAAAACTCGAAAATAACGATAACTTTACACAATAACTTTGTAAACAATCCGAAGGACTAAAGTAGAGGTATTACTCGACCAATGCCAGGCCAGTGGAGTCCTGCAGCCCGGAGCCGTGGCGCTACTGCTCCCGCGTTCGTAATACCGCACCGGGATAGTTCACATTACGCCCGCGGCTCCACTCGTCTTGGCCGAGTAATATATGGTTAATAATGACATAAAATATTACGCAAACATCATTTCTTGTAGTTCAAACTATTACAGCCGTGGCGCTAGAGTAGTAGTTCAATACAAATTGTATAGGACGCTTGCGCCAACGGATTTATGAAGAAACTTACAGTTAAATCATTTTTAAAACCTTTAAAAAAATTACAGTTGAATCCAAATTCATATTAAAATTTCAACTATAAATCTAATAATCAATATAAATACAATTCATCTCCACCAAATCGTGAAGTGCACCTTGACGTGAAATAATTTTTAATTTCTGGTCGATATCAATACACAAAAAGAAATTTGACAATTTTAATGCATTAATTATTAAGGAAATCATAGAAAATATGGATATGTTTCTTTGGACATGCAATTAAGTTTGCACAATTTTTAACAACTTTTTTATAGTATTTTTCGAAATAAACTAAAACAAATTAGGACATTCACAGATGGATACTGACTCTATTTCTGAAAATTTGCGTTGAACTGAGTGTAATTTAATAAAACGTGAAAAAATTCTCAATGGAATAGGCTTATGTGCTTACTGTTGAAATGTTAAAGCTAGTTTTTTTTTTTTTTTTTTTTTTTGCAGAACGTAGGCCAGATTTAGATGAACAGAATGCAAGAATACATAGAGATTGAAAAAGAAGCTCTTAAATATCTTATAACATTTGCAACCTCATATTTATACAAAATAACTTTCTCGTCTATAATGTCACATAATGCCCTTGAACTTGAAATACGCTGTGTATTTATTAAATGCAGAGTCCAGATCTGAAATGCTACTTTCTGAAAAAACAGGCACATTTATCGCATTAGTTATTTTATACTTTATAACTACTGGAATATTTTACCATATTTATGTTCAACGTTCAGATTTCCAAATTCAAAATAAATATATGCTACTAAGATGCTTTTTTGTTTTGTTAATCACATCGCGACCACCCTCAGATCCATACACGACCTCCCAGGGGGTCGTGAACCACTGGACTAGAACATTCGAATGCGGGAGAGTAGTATTGTAAAACAGACTACAAAGTGGAGAAGAAGAATGATATAGCTGACAACATATGGATAGCGTAAATGAAGAAATTTAAAATTCAAGAGATGTATATATCGAGACCGTTGTAGAGAGAGCAAAATATAGCTATTTACGTATACATATACAAACCATGAATACTTGAAAAATTTCTGAAAACATATAACATACCTTCCCAGCATCAGCTGTAATCGTTTTTCTGCTCTTACACGGTGTAGTTCCTTACCTGTAAAGAAAGAATGAATATTATTAGATTGACATAAAATTTGTGAAACCGGAATTGATTCCCGGAAAGGAAGTGAGGATTCGTGTTGCTTGTATCTCCCTTCCGTAAGGACAGAGAATACACCTTATTTTTATTTGGTTTGTGTTGGCACAAATGATGGCCTTGCGCTGTAATGGCTCTATTTTTAGAAGGGAGATATTTATCGAACGGCATGAACGCTGGTTTTCCACATCAGTGACCCACGTTGAAATGCAGACCAGTCCAAGTGAAATATGTAATGGGGCAAACTTTTCTGATAGTTCTGCCTTCTTAAGGCAAAGTGATCTCTTTTTTCTGTGCATTGTTCATTGTGACAAACAATTGAGTCAATAATGATAATGAAATATTAAATGACTGGAGAAATCATAGCAAAATTACTCTACCTACATTCTGTTTTATACTCCTGAGAAAATGAATGCGAAAGAAATAGTATTTGTAAATTATTCAGGGCCGATAAGAACCATTATGATGATGACGATAATATAGATATAAAGAGTGAAAGAGGTATAACTTAAGTGCCGTCATTTTAACTGATGATTGTTCATGTTATAAGGAAGAAAAAATGTCCTCACCATTTTTTTAATTGCAATATTTAACTAATTATTAAAGTTTACAATATTAGGCGTTTGGCAACGTTGCTGGATGGGGAGGAGAGAGTTTACAAGTACACGGTACAGCTCAGGACAATACAGACATACCGGTACAGAATAGATGCTCTGTCCTAATGCAGGGGCGGACCGTTGTTTACATAAAACGAAAAGCAAATACAAACTTTCAATCTCATTAATAAAACTTAATGGTAAATTTCCATTTTATTTAAGAATATTGGCAATATTGTTCCATTTTTTATTGTACGTCTAAAAAATAAACCAATAATGGTTTACTGCACAAAATCACACGAACTTTTTTTTAAATGCAACATTTTAATCTCTCCTACTTCCATAAAGTAGTACCATTTTGAAACAAATTTCTGTTTGTGTGATTTTCGAAACGAAGTAAGAGGCTCCTAGTTTCCAATAATCGTTGAGAAACTGGTACAAAAGTTCGCCGATTAGCTAAACTTCATTGCGGAAAACATTGAGAGTACATCTTCTTGAATCACTTGAATTACGATGACTTTCTCCGTAAATGAATAACATAAGATATTCCTAAACTGTGAATGACATAAGTTGTTTATCGAATACCTGGTACCGAACTGTCATCCGCTCGGCAGTAGACCTATGGACAGGGAGCTTGAACTCAGCTGACGTGTACTTACGTCTGTGCAGAGCACTGCCTGCTGAACACGTTGCCACGTCTCTCACGCCAGAATATTAACAAATTTAAGCATGCAATTTTATTTAATTTCACGAAAATGTAATAGAACACACAAATATGTATTGAAACTAAAATTAACTGTTTGTTAGATATAGCCTACCTACTGATATAATTGTTTTCGTAATTTTACTAACGATATAAGCAGCATAACTCTAATAAAATAAGAGAAGAAATTTTTTTTCTGGGAAAACTATCAAGTTTTGACCCTATGTTGTATGGATATTTTATGATCCTGTAGACCAGTAATCGTCAGCACTCGCTGAAATGTGTAAAGCGTAAGTGGAGCCGTCCCGTGTGCCCCGTCGTGCAGCAGGAAGAGGTAGAGAGCATACCTGCTAGCATCTACGAGTGCACCATGGTGCACTATGTTCCCCGCGGGCAAGAGACGCTAGCCCCAAGGTGCTCTGTGCTGACAACCGCTGCTGTAGACCGTCCCCGACGACTGTGAAAAAGACGGCACTTATACCTCTTTCAACCTGTGTAGCATCCAGTATAGGCTTAAGCTATATCATAGAACTGTAAAATATGATTTCAGTCTCAGTTCAAAACAGCAATACCTCTTGCTGTTGGTGAATATACGGTTCAACCTGTACTCGTCCTCAGTATATATAGGAGCCTTGAATATACCAATTTTATTACTTGAATTAGGAGAAGAAAACATTAAATTTAGTAAAGCGAGTTAAATCAGAAATTCCTTTCAACTATGCAAAAAATTACGGTTTTGTCATTTCATTTTTATTGACTGTATCAGTACACCTAGAGTTAAGCATGCTTGATTCTCATTCATATTAATAATAAAATATTTTAAAACTTCACTCATTTATAAAGGGATTTAAGGGCTCCTAATGTTTTGCTTGTTTCATTCGTTAAAAACTATGCCCGATATTTTAGCGGAAAAAACTGTGTGATTCCCAGTATTTGGTAGTTACTCATAGTTTTAGTGGAAATGAAGCGAACTCCCAATCCTTTCGTTGAAAAACGGAGGTAACTCCTACAGCTATATACAGAATGAATAGTAAGTAATGTCATTAAGTTCAGGGAGATATTCTCTGAAATATATCAAACACAAAAGTTTAATAAAATTTTACTCGTTTGTCCTTTCTTTTTGAGAAAAAAAAAATTTTATACGAAAAATTTCATTGCTTGTTTTGGGAAATTTACTGATTTAGTTCCCTATATGCTCAGTCAATTTAAGAGAGCAATGTATTATGACAATACTTGATCGAAAAAAGTTTAGTTTTGTCTTTCGAATGTGCAGAAATTTCATTCAAATAAATGTAACTTATCTTCTGTGAAGGAATTTGAAAATTTTATAATAGATCGGATAAAATTTCTGCACATTTAAAGCACAAAACTGAAAGGTTTTCAATCTTTATTACCATAATACATTGCTCTCTTAAATTGATCGAGCATATTGGGAATTAAATCAATGGCTTCCCCAAAACACACAATGAAATGTTTCATTTAAAACAATTTTTTCTGCAAAAATATATAGTTATATCCTATGTCTCGTGTTGTAGTCTATGATATTCATACAGAAAATGTGTCTTCATTGCCAAATGTGGCTAACTATATCCATTTTTTTTTTTTACAAATTTGGGTAGCTCTATTATTTATTCTTATTTATTATAGTATGTTAATATTGGAGTTCCTCAAGAATCTGTTGTGGGTCCTCTACTATTCCTTATTATGATTAATGATATATTTAATATAAATTGTGACACAATCCTTTTTGCTGATAACACTTCCTTTTTGTCTACTATGTATGCCATACATCATCTGTCTTTATTAATGGATTCCTATTTATGTGATGTTGCTGGTTGGTTTGAAGCCAATGGGTTGAATCTTAATAGATTTAAAACTCAGCGGATACTATTTTCATTAAATCATGTTCCTGATGAAATTATTTCAGAAGTTAAACTTCTTGATACTACATTAGACTCTAAGCTTACTTGGATGAGTCACATTGCGTCTTTGTGCAAAAGATTATCCCGTATACTTTATATTTTGTGTAAATTAAAAGCTCTTTTATCTAGTGAATATTTGAAACAAGCCTAGTACGCATTTTTCCCCAATGTATTTCATTATGGTATTCGTTTGTGGGGTAACGGTGATAATGTTAATAGTGTTCTAATCTTGCAGAGAAAAGCATTACGTATTATTACTAATTCTTCTTTTAATGCTCATTGTCGACCTTTATTTCGTAATGCTAATATTCTTACTGTAATTATCAATATATTTATGAGTGTTTATTCTATACCAAGACTAATTCAAATAGTGATGCTTCTCAATCCCAGTTTCACAAATACTGTACTAGAAATAATCATTATATTGTAACACCTACGGTCAGGTTGACAAAGACCAAGAAATGGTTTAATGTTATTTTCTTAGATATTTTTAACAGATTGCCTAAGAATGCGTACTCAGTTGCCTTATTTAGATTTAAAGTTGTTTTAAATATGGCTTTTAGATATTTCTTTTATCATATTAATGAATTTTTTGACAGACATATGAACTTGGAATTTAAATCTGATTGTTATTATTGACTATTGTCTATAATTACCCAATTGTAATTCTGACAAATAAATATGATTGATTGAATGATTGATTGATTGATTTTTGTCTCCCTAAATTGTTGATTGTAATAAATGAGAGTGATAAAATGAAACTCCTAGGTATCTAGGACATGATCTGAAAAAGGAAAGAACCTCAGTTAAAATTTGAATTTTTATCATGTTTTTTTGTTATTTTCCACAACTTTTTTAAATGGAGCCAACTCGTTTTTGCACGGAAACTTTGAATTGCACTCTTTGATTCTCTTACGATGCAAAGAAATCACTCACTTCCCGGTTGAATTCCGGAATCTCTGCAACGACGTCTTTATAAATCCTAAGCCCAGCTAATAATGCTTTTAACCGTTCTTAGCCCATTGAATTCCTTAGCTATATTTTAACTCGTTTTAGAGCTCAGAAGCAACGCTCCGATTCTGCGGTTGAAATTGAGGTTATAAGTGCAATTTCTATCAGTTTATGCATTTCTGACAGAGCCGTTTTCAGGCTGTTTTCCTTCATTACATTCCAAAGGGAAAGTACACTCTTTACACTCGCAAATATATTACCATTGTAGTAAAGTACCGGTACTGTGAGTTAAATTTCCAACTTATCCTTCATAAAGCATGGGATAATATTTTACCACACTGGTTAAAAATTCTCTCGAAAAAGCAACTTTGTGTGTAATGAAAAAGAAATTGTGGATAAATTAAATAAAAGCATTATGTATGCTGAACTTCGTATGTTCACTTCTTTCCGCGATCGTTTCGTTGGGCGTTGAGAATGTCGTTCTAATTCAGGTAAATTCCTCCTGATGTCATTTATTGCAGTTTCGAACTGCTGAACTGCAAGGACATTTTTTTTTTACGATTTCTGTGGTGATATGTGAAGAACATCAACGTGTAAGTTTATCAGAACGAAATTTAAAAAATGACTTCAAAGGTAACATGTGGAAGAGAACAACCACCAGGATCGCCACTGTCGATTGGTAACGACCGGTAGATGGAAGAACAGTTGCTCCATGCAATTCAAATGGGAGTTATAACGTGACTTCTTCTGTAGTCGCTAGATGACAGCATAGTGAAATTAATAAAAGTTGTTACCTTCAAAGCCCATAAGAATGATCAAACTGTTATATGTGATCTGGGCGTCAACCCAATCATTTTGAATGATCTAAAGCTCTCTAGAAAATAATCGTCGTTGTTGAAGACAGTATTAACTATTCTGATACGAAAATTCTAGTGTGCATTTATAGTTTTCTGAATGGGACTGCGATTGACATCTTAATAATTCGGTACGCCTGAAAGAAACAGAACATAATTATGAAAAAACTGACAGACAGACAGACAGGCAAACAGGCAAACAGACAGGCAGACAGAGAGACAGACAGACAGACAGACAGACAGACAGGTAGATAGATATAATTGTTATAAGTAATTTTACCCTTACCTTTAAACGAAGGAATTACTTACGTCTTTGAAATTGTACCGTATAAATTTGATTCCTCATTAAGTGATCTGGCACATAAATTAAATTGGATTTCATTATCATGGAGTCCATAAGAAAGCTCTTTAATAATGATGAAATTCTTTTCTATTAACAGCAATATTCAACTTGTCTTGTATTTAGTTGTATGGAGAACATTTTAAATGGAGTTTAGAAAAAAATGGACAAAAATGTGAACCAAAGGAAATGGATAAAATATTGATGTATCTATGATATTAATGAAGAATAGGCCTTTTGAAAATGGTCGAATATTTTATGGACAAAAGGTAGTGGACGAAATGTCCGTGTAACAAAGGAAGATGGACTATATGAATGTGGTCAAAATAAAGTGAACACACTGACTTGGAATTGAAGATATCATGGTGGAGCGAATTCAGTGCACAAGGTCATTTCGCGTGTCACGTGATGGCGCTGGTATTCCCGGATGATATAGAACATCGACCAATCTCTTCAAATAAGTATCCATGTTTCCTAATAGGACATTTCATGTAAGTTTTCACAACTTTACATTTAGTGTGGAAAGCTAATTTGTCTTTCTGCTATGAATATCAGTATCCGCAGTTTGAAGAAAAATTTCGACAGGACCTCATGAGTTGCGACCAGAAGGGGGATAACGAGTGCAGGAAAAAAAAAAGATGTGCAGTTTTACATTATCTATATATGGTATTAAACTCGGAACACATCGTTCCATCACCCGAAAGCTACTCAAAATGGCCGAAGTTTGGTGGATATATGACAGAGTGATATTTCATGTCGGTCAAACTTATGGGATAGGTTTCTTCCATCCCCTGTCACTCCGTAATCACTAAATTATCATAATGTAAAATCAATCTCTCTTAACAGCAATTGTAACGTAAAGACGAGTTAACAAAGACTTTCATTTAGGATTGAATAGTGAATTGTAGGAGCCCCATAGGTCATATTTTTTTTCTCAAAGTCAGTTTTTCATATTGCTGTAATAGGCATAGATAGGCCTTTCAAAGGGTGCTGAAATCCCACATGTTCAGTGCTCAGTGTACATTTCACAGCAGCTATAATAAAATTTAGAGTGATTTGCAGGATCACAAGTGCAGGACATGTGGAATGTTTCAGAAACCAAAAACTGTTTCAGTTTATTTGTTATGCTCTTTACTGGCTTAAAGGAATTTGAGGAATTAAATACATCAATCATATAATTTTATATTTTCATATGTTTGTGTACTTTTTTAATTTCTTGGCCTAAAACAATATATAGGCTACATACACAAGTTTATACAGTAAAAAATATTGTCCTCAGTATTCTTCACCTAGAAATTGTTTTCTACTAATAAAATAATTGTTACCAATCATGAATTGTAGAAATCCCACACATCCAGGCAATTAAGGTTTTTTTTTTTTTTTTAGAAAATACTAAAGAAAAGCATCCAAGTTCATGTACGTCAAACACTACATCTTATTATGTTTTAATTAAAAAAAAACAGTCTTATGAAAATACCAAACGCTTTTGAAGATTATCAGCTCATTGTGACTCCTGAAAAAATTACTCAAATGGAAATCTGCTGTTTCTGAAATTCATCACTCAGTTAACATCACAGCGTCTCTATACAGAATGATTCACAAGGAATAACCGTCCTTTATGGAGCTTATTTCCGAAGACATTCCGAGCAAAATATGTCAAATAAACATTTGTCCTAATCTCAATATCTTCAGAATTACATTTATCTGATTTTTTTTTTTTTGTAAAATAACATTATTCTTAAGTTTTAAGGCTAAAAGAATATTACAGATAAAGGACGAAATATTCAAAAGTATTATTTCTTTAACTAGCTAATATTCTGAAGCTAGAAATGTGTTGTGAATTCCATAGTTCCTTCGTACATTTTTTTTTTCGATTTTTAACTACAAAATTACATTTTCGCAGGCATTGATCACAACAATTGTTACAAATCACGCCACTCTTGTATATTCTTTAAGACTGCACATTAGGATGCACAACTATACTGTAAAGAATAAAGTTCCTAAAGTCGTGTGATTTGTAACAATTTTTGCGATAAGTGGGAAAGAATGATGTAATTTTTAGTTAAAAATTGAAAAACAAAATCTGTACAAAGCAATTAACAACATATTTTCATGATGAAAGATAAGTGGAAAAGAGAAAAATTCTCTCCGCCACAGGGTTTTCAGCTCTACGTGCTGACGCTCTATCCAATAAGCTACACCGGATTCCCATCCCGATGTCGGATTGAATCCTCTCAGTTTAAGTTCCATCTCTTGGGTTCCCTCTAGTGGCATACCCTCATGCACTGCGTCATATATATGTATGACAGTGGCACATTGTCCATACATGTGAAAAGGTGCAATCGTTATGAGTGACTAAGTGATTCCGACGGAGTAAGCGCCGTCTTAAATCACAAAGTGATTATTTTTCGCATATCATATATTATTATGATGTACCGAAGCACAAATGATATTTCCGTGCAGAAATTCTGCGTCATCATATGATAGAGATTAGTGGATAGAGCGTCAGCACGTAGAGCCGAAAACCCGGGTTCAAATCCCGGTGCCGGAGAGAATTTTTCTCTGTTCCACTCATCTTTCATCATATGATGACGCAGAATTTCTGCGCGGAAATATCATATGTACTTCGGTACATCATAATAATATAACATATTTTTAGTTTCAGAACAGTAGCCAGTTAAAAAACTGACACTTCTGAATAGTTCACTCTCTATTTGTAATATTTTTTTAACCTTAAAACTAAATAAAAAAGGTATTTTACTTACAACTTCAAATTAGTGTAACTCTGAAAATATTGCGATTAGGACCCATGTTTATATGGCATTTTTTGCTCAGAATGTCTTTGGAAATAAGCTCCGTAAAGGATAGTAAATACTCATCAATCACCCTGTATACTATTTATAACTTAAATGCGTAACATATAGGTACAATTATAAGTTTTTTTTTTGTTTCTTTAATGTATTTACTACTTGTTATTATAACACTACCGAGTGATGTTTATAGTTTATAAGAGAAAGTAGGCCTAAATTAATACTAATCATATATTTAATTCATTGTCTATAAATGGTCTCTTGGATTTGAAAGATATGAATTAAAAG
The DNA here is from genome assembly GCF_040183065.1 of Periplaneta americana. Classification (NCBI taxonomy): domain Eukaryota; kingdom Metazoa; phylum Arthropoda; class Insecta; order Blattodea; family Blattidae; genus Periplaneta; species Periplaneta americana. The sequence continues at coordinate 98,739,089 of NC_091130.1, forward strand.
TAAATTATCGTCATAATGTCTCGAGATATAGAGGACAACGAAGCTTTATTTTCTTGCTGTAAATGAAATCCAGACCAATTGTTACATTGTTAGGTATTTGTCCATATAATGTCGGAAGTTTATTTAGTGCCATTAATTTTAGCTACATGACATAAGAATTTGAAGGTTTGAGGTATTTTTATGTCTTCATATTTATTTCATTTCAATGCCCGTATAATGTGAAAGGTTTGATCTAATAAGATACTTATAACATTGTTGATGAAGATAGTTGGTGGCGAGATCAGCATTGCCTAAATGAGATGCGACGTTGGAACCAGGCCATGGAAGAGGATATAGGGGAGACTTGTTCAGCTCCCCTTTCCTTTTCTCGACATCCCATTTGCGTTAGTCGCCAAGTCTTCTGTCTCCTTCTGTTTCACCCACTCTCCAAAACAGTGACTCACTCTTCCATCCCCTTGAAATCTCTAACCTCCCTCTTCACCCATCTGACTTGTACTCCACTAAAATCCTTTGGGTTTAGTAAGACAAAATTTATGATATTGCCCGAATCAAACTGGTATTATATTTTTGGAAGGGAAAATGGTAGAGAAAATGCCAGAAATGTGGGACTTGCAGAGAGAATGGGGAATCCTTCTTCCTTCTCTCCGCCATACATTATATTTACACAGAGTTCCTATGGGTTTTGGTATAAATCGGACCTCATACTTGACAAGCTGCATGACATCTCTCTGACTAAGCATGAAAGATTAATAGACATTAAAGCCTCGAAATACAAAACTAAACTCAGGTGTCTTAACTCTGATTATTTTGTAACTTACTAGATAGATAGATGGATTTATTGAGCAATATTATACATACAGATGTACTATATTATAAGAATTTTCTCTTAAATCCAGTGCACGGGTCTTCCGACCGTACGTGCTGTGTCAAATAAGTCCTAATATGTAGGTTTCACCCCCCTCACCTATGATTAGATCCAACAATTCTCTAAAAGAACACACAGATTAAAATGAAAATGGTACAAACAAAACACATTATACAATATATCCTAATCTAAAACAGGCAAACAGTGTGTAATTGAATAGTTACCATTATCCCTTTTGTCAGTTCTCATCACAAACTTCAACAGCTGAAGTTCTAATCTGTCTTGTCTTCAAGAGGAACAATCCAGTCTTTTGTTCGCATTCTCTATTCCCCCTAAAGTCAAGACAAGCAAGCGAACTCCTATTCTGACTTAGCATCGAGGGTGGTAGATATTTTCTCCGGATATCGTCCAATTCGACACACTGCAATTAAATATGTGTACTATAGCAGCCCTTTTCCCCGCACAGTGGACAAAGACGTTCTCCTTCTTCGTTGAAAATGTTATTACCCTTCCATGCCCCCAATCTTAGCCACGGTAAACCTACTACTAAATCGTACAGATTCTTGCATAACGATAGTACAATAAAACATATACAGGATGTTAAAAAACTATTCAATATTTTAGGAGGTGATAGTATGCATCAAAACAAGAAAATAATGTCTAATAAACATGGGGCCTACAACACATACTTTCTGAGATATCAACACTTGTTCATAGGAGGTGCTCAATATGACGTCCATTTATGGCAATGCACTTCTCTGCCCTACAACATAGCATACTACCAGATAATCAAACCGTCGTTGACACCCCTGGCATGAAATAATGATACGTCGCAAGACAAAACTCTGGTTGCGCATATGATCGGAGTTCAGGAGAGACGGTTTTGTGAATTTTCGTAATCAACATGTGTGGGCTGATGAAAATCTTCATTCAGTTGAAGAAACAATGTATCAGCACCGATTCTCAATCAACGTATGGCAGGCGTTCTTGGTGCTACATTAATAGGGCCATACGTGCTACCACAGAGCTTAACTGGGAATCGTTAGCAGGACTTTCTTATTGACTTATTGCCTATCTTGCTGGAGAATGTGCAATGTCAGCAGAGACTAAAGATGTGGTTCATGCACGATGGCACACCAACACATTTTCTCCGCAATGTGTGAACACCTGACGCTGACATTTCAGGATCACTGTATTGGTCGGGGAATTCTCACAACTTGGCCTGCTCGTTTCCCAAATCTAAATAGCCTAGACTTTTGGTTATGGGGACACATGAAGGAACTGGTCTACGCCACTCCAATCAACAATGTTCAAACACTACAGGATCGCGTCTTCAAAGCATGTCAGCACATACAAGAACAACCAGGTCAATTTCAAAGAGTGTGATTCCTTACGTCGAAGGGCAGAGAAATGCATTGTCATGATTGGACGTCACACTGAGCACCTCCTATGAACAAGTGTTGAGATCTCAAAAATTATGTGTTGTAGGACTCATTTTTATTAGACATTATTTTCTTGTTTTAATACATACAGAGGGAATAAAATGTATGTAAATTATATTGGACTGTTATATTTTGAATTCTTCTTACTGGAGCCAGCATCATTATCAACGAATGACATCTTTATTCAGTTTATTGACATAACACAACTATTCTCATAACAACTTTTAAAACCTTCATGATTACATTTTTATCACTGATACACGCGTAATATCGCAATAATTTCTTAACAAAAAATAAAACGTATCTAAAGCAAACCAGATGACAAAAACAAAATCCAGCGGCAACTTGTTTCAAATATCAATAAATATGAAGAGTCCAATGCAAGAAAGATGGATGCCATTTGGAATACAATTTTCAGGAGAAGCAATTATAAGTTTGAAATGCTTAGTGCTCAAAGCTTAACTGTGATTTTCCGATCATTACTGGACAATGACTATCAGTGTTAATGCCTTATAACTCTCTATGTACATTCTACATGTCTTAAGTTACGCATTGACAGTCTTGGGTCATTTTCTACAAGAAAGTGACAACTATCATTCTTGCAGTGGACTCTTCATATGTAAAATAATAATAATAATAATAATAATAATAATAATAATAATAATAATAATAATAATAGAGAGTTTTCTCACCCTTGCCTTACACTAAACATTAACGCTATGTCGACGTCATTGTTGGAAGAGCCAAACAGAGATAATCACCTCACGTTATTTCAATAACAGCCGGATGACGTGGACGTAAATTAGGTTTACCGTACGCCAAATTCGATGTTGAAACATGGTATCTCGTTAAGATTTACGACTGTGGATGATATTCATCTACTTAGAACAGCTCAAGTTGGATAAATTAATTTTTCAGGCGAAGGACAAAACGCTCCTTTGTTTAATACACCGTAACTCGAAAGACAGTAACGATTTTGAGTAGCGACCACTTTTAAAATAATTTTCAATCTTTCTCAACATTTCTCTCGCATTGGCCACCATCGAACGCGAAAAAAAAAATTACAGCTTACCAACTTGTCAAATGTCTAATTTGAACAAATCACATTGAAGTTAGTAAGTATTTGTTGTCTTACTTTTCAAAAAATATTTTCATGTCGAATTTTATTTTATGCCTTTCTTAGACATTGAGGTATCAACTAAAAACAGTGAAATTGATTGACTATCATAAGAACAACGACATGATAAATGTTAAGGGGACAAGGTAGTCTAGGTATTTTCATAGTGCGCAATGCTGATTTCAAGTAGTTATTTCTCCGAAAGTATGAAAGGTGTTATTTTCAAAATTTTACATGTCATTGTGCATGCTTTTAGGATATATATTGGTGGTTAATTTGTTGTATAAACTGCTATAATTGAGTTAAAAAATATTCAAATGAAAGAAAAACAAAGAAATTGTTAAATTCATCCACTTTTCTCCTGAAAACTGGTTAATGTACATGCTTAAAATTTTCTTACATATTTGCAATATACTTATCTATGTTTACTAGCAAAATTATAACCTTGCTCGATTTTATAAATTAAAAAAAAATTATATCCTACTTTTATAAAAATTCTATCGAAAAATACCTGCAATTTTTAACACAAAAATATATCTAAATCTTGTAATACATATTACATCAATGTAAAAGTTCTACTATTAAGTCATTATATGATTTACAATGAGCGTGCAAAATTTCAGCTCTGTAACATTAGTAGTTTCTGAGATAAAGGTCCTATATACATAAAAATTTCGTTTTAAAAACCGCGTTCAAAAATTTCTGACTTACATATCTACACTAATTATAATATTACTACTACTATTTAGGCCTACATCATTACTGTTAATTTACAACACTATCACTACTGGTATGTACAGTTTCCCTGGAAAAGGATGAGACGATTGAATATTCCTAAGTCTCAGATATAAGACACTGCGCATGATCGGAGACCAGAGCACCGATACACAAGATAACGAATATTGAGTTACTTAAATTCAGGCTATTTGGTTTGTTACTAGCATCGTTCCGAAATTCAATTAAAGAACTGCAAAAAATATGATAATATTACGTAAATAAAAGATAAATATATACATAAATCGTGTAGTTAAATCGACAATGGACCTTCATGACTAGATCGACACTCCGCACAGAAAGGAAAGCTTTCATGTCGTTTCCATAGCTCAGACGGTAAGATATCTGCGTGTTGTGTAGAAGAATGCGAGTTCGATTCTTAGTCTACACAACAATTTTTTTTTCTAAATAACGTTGAAATAGCTAAGTCACGTTGAAATATAGTTTTACAAAGTCCTGAGATTAAGTGTTAATGATCGCAAACAATACAAAATTACAAGTTATAATATTATAAACGTTAATCTAATGAATGCATTTATTCACACACATATATACAATGTAAATGCATAATATTAAAAACTAACAATTAAAATGAAATTTAAAAAATATATAATAATAGACAAACTTTTACAAAGGTTTAGAGTCCTTAGGCTATGTCATTTGTTGAGTAATTATTACAATAATTTATTAATAGCTTTCCCATATGTGTAAGAAATGCACTCGCAAAAAACAATTTTTGTTAAAAGTATGGCTTTGGATTATTTCATTCTCAACCCTGCAGTTAATTTTAACTATTTTATCTACGTGTTTGCATTCAATTTTATTCATGTTATGATTGAATGTATAAGCACTGTTGCAGTTATTGACTAATGACATATATTAATAATAATTATTAAATACATCTGTTAAGTAACCAATTGCAGTATCTTTTGCAAAATCTTGAATGTTTAAGTTGTCAATAATATTTCTGTACTATATACTATAATACGTTAAAAGAATTTGCAATAGATTTGGGATCCTCTACTTTATAATCATTGGTTTTAATGAAAAAATATTTTCTTTCTTAGGATATCTACAAGTTTAAATTTAATAATATTACGAATAGGTTTAATTGCATTATCTGAATTTTGTACTTTTCTACTCAAATATATTCTATTTCCCTCTTTCATAATTTTTGATAAATTACACTGTACTTCTTGCAGTATTTAAGAACATGAAGATCATTACATTGCAACTCATTACATATAGATTCTTCTTTTTAATACATGAGATTTTGAAGTCCCTGCGTTATCTACATGTTTTAACTTTTGAATTTTTTCACAACATTGAGTGGAGAACATCCACTGAAGTGATTATGAAATTAAGTGAAAAATTCAATATATTTACTCTTAATATCAGTAGTACCAGTATCATATATGTTTTTCCAAGATTCATTTTGTAGACATAAATGTAAATAATCACTAGATACAGCAATTACGATCCTTTCTTAGTTTTTAAATTAATATTTTGAAATTGTTCATTGACATTGGAAACACATAGGATTTGTTTATCATGGTCATACAAGCCATTGATTATAGGTTCAGTCGAATAGGAATTCAGTCTAATTCTGTGTACAAAACGCTTATCAATGGCTGTGTTACCTCAGCTTGTATGCTATGGGAAAATGACCCTACGAATAAGGTTTCCAGTTTCAAGGAGTGAATTTAATTTACTTTTACGGAAAAGTTCCGAGAGATAATCTATGTTTATGTCATTACAGATCACAAATTCCATATGAGATTTCTAAAGTCTTTTCTTTACAAATTCAATGTTGGCTATAAATATTAATAAATAATGTAAGAAATATGAATGATTGTAGTTATAAGTCTGATTGACATTATAAATAGCAAGAAGTTACATTCCTCGGCAAGATTCGAACTTTCGATGCTTGGTCTTGTCGTCCAACGCACAACCACGGACCTATTCAATGCTTATGTTAATAACATACAATTTAGCTGTAGCAATGTGGTGTCATAACTTGGGGTTTGTTTATTTAATGTAATTAGATTTAATTTGATTAGTTTCGCAACAATTGGACTTCCTGTTATATCCTGTTATTTAGATATTTAATTTAGGGTTGATTTATTAACTCTTACTATGCAAGATGCCTCTTATTTCAATAATTCTATATCATGTTAAATAGTCATTGTCTACACTAAAGTATTATCGTCATCTCTCATTTCTCATCGTAATGGCGAACCAACGTGACATGAGACAGCGAGTTATAGCTCTAGTTGAGGCTGGATATGGGGCTAGATCTGCTGGCCGTTTGGTCGGTGTTCCTGGAAGTACAGCCGCGAGATGGGTTCATCGTTACCAAAATTTTGGGGATGTCGAAAATCGCCCTATTCCTGGGCGTCCGCGGATTTCTTCATTGGAAGAGGATGCTCTTTTATTCGAGACAGTTCGACAGGACCCCTTTCTGACTGCTAACGAAATAAGAGCAGCATCTAACTTTCCCGGCTCTACACAGACTGTGATCAGCAGGTTGAGGAACCGCGGTATTAGGAGCCGGAGGGCTGAGCAAATGGAAATATTGGGGGAAGCACAAGCTGTCGACCGTCTTGCCTTCGCTACCAATCGAGTGGATTTCGATTGGAGAAATGTAATTTTCTCCGACGAAACAACCATCTCGAGTGATTACGAAGGTCCTGTCCGTGTCTATCGTGAGAATGGTCTCCGACATGATCAGCGCTATGTGCACCGACGTGAAAGATCGGGGCGCTTTAGCATATCGTGTTGGGGATGGATGTCTTACGATGGACCTGGCGTTATAGAACGCATCGATGGCCGGTTTAATGCGGAAACTTAGGAGCACATTCCGGAAAATATATTCCTTCCCTCCGTCCGAGAACGTTTTCCCGAAGGAACATTGCTGTTCCAGCAGGATAACCATCCCGTGCACTATGCTGCAAGCATTCAAAGATGGTTTCAAAGGAGACCCGAGATCGAAATCATTAATTGGCTTCCGAAGTCACCTGATTTGAATGTCATCGAAAATTTATGGGCGGAATTGAAAAAGAGAAGCATAGCCACCTATGCCCACCGACGCCCTCGAAATCGAGACGAATTGTGGGATCAAGTTGTTGACACCTGGGAAGATCTCGCCGGGGATCAGAACTTATTCCACAATCTCGTGACATCCATGCCGGATCGACTTAGAGCTGTAATAGAAGCTGATGGCATGTGGACAAGATTTTAAGTTAACAGGTCTCTTTTTGTTTCTTATGATTTTTGTTTGAGGAAGAATACTTTTAACTTCCAAGTAAGATTTATTTTTTTGACGAGGTTCAGCCCACTTGTAAGACCCAGAAATTGGGCATAAATTATTCCATATTTTTCGACAAATTAGACAGTCGAGGAACTCTGAACAAATTAATTACACCTCAATAAAAAAAAGTTTTACCTGGGATCGAACACGAGATGTTTCGGTTATACAATGGAACCGGCACGCTACTATATGAGCTACCGAGACAAGACAGTGATAGCAGCAGTCCAGAATGTAGATCCCTTAGCAGGCATTTGCCATTCGGTACAGTGAAGCAATGATATTTTGGGACTCGAGCTATGTTGTGAAATCCTGGCCTTAAATGGCAGTCTTCTTCGTGATCCTTATTCTGGTCCTTGTCCTTGTTGTGGTCCTTGTAACAATTCTTGTACTATCTGTCATGTTATGTATCCCTACGTCGATTCGAGTGAACCGCGCTGTAGAACTTTAACTTCCGACGACCAAGAATCGTCTCATTCTTTTTCAGGGTAACTGTACATCCTGCACAACGTTTTCAATTTTACATTTCAGTAAAGGGTCGTGGCACTACTGATTTAATGAGAACCCGCGTGCATTAATAAATGTTTCTTGTAGGTTAAATACATCGAAACATTATTAAACTATATTCTTGATCAGGAAGATTCAGAGAATTTATTTCCGTCAAAAACAAAAAATTCAATTTTTTATGATTCTGAGTACCTTGTCCCCTTATAGGAGCGGAAAATATCGCATAATGAGTCTTTGAGAAGTTTTATTAACGTTAACATACGTCACCAAATACGTAATTACTGACGTAACCATAGTGTTAACGTTTAACATACGACGAGGGTGCGAAAATTCTCCATTATGTCCACATCTTCACCATGTGAAATCTACCTTGGATCATGGTTACTTTACTGATCTGTGCAGATATTCAAGCTATTTAAATTTGTCTAGAGTCTTCGCGATCACCCCTTCGACACTGTGAAGCACGAAACTAGGATTTCTAATTACCGAAATATAGAGTCCGTGGAGGAGACATTCTGGTATTGTAAGGAAAATTTGACGTCGTAAGCTTCCAAACTCTGCACAATGACACTTAACAAGTTCAATTAATAGCTATGTTATTGATTTTCGAAATTACAACAGCTCAATTTAATTGAGATACTAGCTCGATAGATTTCTTCATTTATATTTGTAAGCTTACTACACGTCAAGATATGTTTACACTCTCTGCAAAAGTGTACTCAATAGCATGCAATACCGTCCCATTTATACGATTAAACGGAAATCATAGCAATTAAATTTAATGGTTTGTTTATCTTCGTCTTGTGCGGCAAATACACGTCGCTTCTTAGAGAAAACTGGAATTCAAGTCCATGTACACCTATAGAAACTTGTGGAAGTTATATGGCTATCATTATATATTAGCAATTGCTTCTTTATTGCATATGATTTCTAAGAAATATTAAGTAATATTACAATATATGATTACGGCGACTAGAAGCTTTTGAAATGTGAATATGGAGGAGGATGGAAACTGTGAAGTGGTGAGACAGTATAAGATACGAAGATGTATTGGAAAGAGCGGGTGAAGCAAGAATGATGCTGAAACTGATCAGGAAGAGAAAAAGGAATTGGCTGGGTCACTGGCTGAGAAGAAACTGCCTACTGAAGATGACTAGAAGGAATGGTGAACGGGAGAAGAGTTCGGAGGAGAAAAAGATATCAAATAATAATAGACGACATTAAGATAAATTGATCATGGAGACTAAGAGAAAGGCAGAAAATAGGAAAGACCGAAGAATACTGGGTTTGCAGTGAAAGATCTGCTCGGGCAGAACACTGAATGAATATTATATGAGTCATGTAGTTAAAATATTGTTGAAATAAAATACATATATAAACAAATAAATAAATAAACAAATAAATAAATAAATAAATAAATAAATATGGACAACCTATTGTACTGTCTTCTATTGTCAACTTCTGTGTCACAATGAAGTAAAACATTAAAAAATTTTGAAGAGTAAGTTATGCTATATGGGACAGTTGGTAAACGGTTTTTCCTAACACAAACTGTACCTGCCAATTTAATGAACAGTAGGCCGTTAAGAGTAAATTTATTTTAATTCAAAAAGTTGTTTAATGATTTAGAAGAATTTTGTGAACACTACGCCAAATTTCAGAATGAAAGGATGTCAGATTAGGAAGGTATATAATTTTTAATTATTCTATTAAATTTTGGCACGCCAATTGTCTACAGCTCATGCATTATGTCCAGACACTCACCACTCTTCCAACAGAGCTGCGCACGAGATCGGATGAGTCTACTTACGAATTATAGGGGAATGGGTTTTTTCTTTGCCTAGAACTCGGTAGACACACGCCTGACCTTCCCTTCTATTCCTACCCCTTCCACAGAACCGTTGTTCCCGTACTGCACATCGTGAGTCTCTTGACAAAATACATGAGCTCTACATGACTTCATAAGGGACTGATTTTTTGTACGAATATATATTGGAACATTAGAATCTGTACTTTCTTAAAAAATTATTACACATTAAATGACACGATTATTCAATTCATTGAATTTTTTTTCCTTATGAACTGTGCAAAACTAAAACAATGCAAATTTATAAATTGATAGTAAGTAATTGGGGGGGGGGGGGTTAGTGATGAAATAAACATTAATATTTCGATATTTTTCTTTCGAAACTCTCTTGTATGAATATTATATGATATGGTTTGTTCTTACACTAATCTCTCTTGGGCCTGCTGGCCCTTCACTATATGAATATAGCGAAAAGTCAAGGACTTGAATTATCCGTTGACTCCATAAAATTACATCAAAGGCACTAGACGCTGTATTTTATTTCTCATTCAACTTCCAAGTCATCCCTTTGATCACATGGCGACAAAATCTCTTACCATCCCTGTGTTGTTCGTCTGTCTCTACAGCTGTACTTTAATTTCCGCGTTTTAAAGGACATAAAACAAAAAGTAACAAAACAACCTCAAAATGTCATAACAGACAGAAAGAAACAGCTTTTTATATGTGCAATGTAGATGTTGAATTTTACAACATTGTTATGAAGCACAGGCAAAAATTCAGGTTAATAAATTACAACAATCTATTTTCGTATTTGAACGGAAATATACGCTAGGTCAGCCAAAAATATTTATTGTTTTCGCGAATAAGTTCGTCTGTTGTGAATAGGGTAGGTCTACAAGTGGACGGAAAGAATAGCGATGATAAAATTAATAAAACACATGCAACATCGGTACATCGTCAGGTATTTGCCTGGTTGGAAGCCAGAGAAATATTTGCGGTGCACCCAGGCCATCAGCAGCTTTTCACTATTCTTAAATAAGAATATTGATAGCTATAGATCGACGAACAAAATAGCTGTGAGTGGCTTTCCAAAACTTACTTACTCGTAGATGTCACTTGCAGCCTTCTTTCCATCATTGCTTTATATTAGAAGCATTTTCATTTTATACTACTCTCTGTAAATTCCAAGTAGCTTAAAAGAAACTTAAATGAAGGTTATAAATAAAGTTACCATCTTACTATATACCATGTATTGGTATTTGAAACGAATAATTGATTATTGTATTATAGGTCGTGTGAAGGTGGTAAGGTTGAAAACAGATTTTCTTGAAAATTCTACATTTTCTTTTCTGTAATTTACTTTTAACTTATTGTCAACTGACTGAAAACAACCAGCGTTTCCGGTTTTTTTTTTTTGCTTCTATTTTTAATATTAAACTGCTTGTTAGACTTTCGGTAATCTCGGAAACTCAATTATAGAAAACCAAAAGGAATTGTCTTTACTAAGCTTTCCTCGTCCATAAAGATGAATTTTCACATAGCGTCACTTACATGAATTAATGAACTTCTTAACCAAATGCCTGCCAGGGTTAACTCAATTTAAAACAGCTGTTGGCAGGCACGGAAAAGAAGACATTTTGATATATGTCTTACGTATAACTGTTTATATATATATATATATATATATATATATATATATATATATATATATTTTTTTTTGGTATAGTTAAGGTCATCATGTCACTCTTCTCCATCACCAGAAATATGAATGAAATAATATAAATAATCAAACTATAAATAAAGTAAAACCAAACGAAAATCTATAGAAGCTACAATCACACAAACTTTAAATGAGTTGGCATTGTCTTGAAGTTCAATAGAACAAAAACAAACCACTCGGTCTTTATACGCTCGCTTAGAGTTGACTCAAAGTTCTACATATGAAGCAGTGCAGACATACATTTCACGTAAATTCATATCCATGTGTTCTTTCACTTGAACTTCAAAGGCAGCTGACGATAAAAAGGGAATTCCTTCTTTCTTGTATGAACCGGATGGGGTGTCATCTTAAGCCACAATGTGTCTCTCTATTGATCGTTACAAAGCATCTTTGTATACGGCTACGTATATAATTTAATTTATATTGATAGATATTTTATCCCTTGACCTCTGTACGTCCGCTTATTTCATACCCCCCTTCTTTTTAAATATGACTAAGAAATTGTGACACAAACTCAGAACATATTAATTATATTATTTTTTATTTTATATTCAGAGTATACATAAACAGTATAATTTCGCAATTAGTCATTGTTTAATATAAATAATAATATTCTTAGGGAAATTTATATTTTTTATATTTAGAGATTATTCTTTCCACAACGCTTAACATATAGACCATTGAAATGTCGCACTTTGACTGCTGTGACGTTTTATATAGCGACCTAAGTGCTGAACGTTCTCAAAAACTTCAAAGTGTACGTAATGTTTGGTTCCGATTTATTTTCAATATCCGCCGACATGATTATATATCGGAATATTTTCTACGACTCTCCTGGCTCCGCTTGCAATATCGACGTTTAGTACATTCTCTTTGCCTGCTATATCGAATTATACATGATTCTACACCCAACTACCTTGCTTCTCGGTTTACTCTCCTAGCTCCACATCATAATCGTAATACACGTTCACAGCACAATCTGTTGCTATCAATACCACGTCATCAGACATCTTTGTGCTCAAGTTCTTTCTCTATAGCCATGGCCCGCTCCTGGAATTCGCTGCCGCTGAAAATCAGGGGTAGTCTTCGTCCTCAGTCTTTTAAAATTAGATTGTTTAGAAATATTTTAAATGCACTGAATTAGTTTTTTTAGATAGGCCTATAATTTTTATTATTGTTATTATTATTATTATTACTATTACTATTACTATTATTATTATTATTATTATTATTATTATTATTATTATTATAAACATTCATTACTTTGTTTTTTATCAATACCAATATCTAGGTAATTGTCATTGTCTCAATATAACCCATGCTGATTATACTAATTGTACTATTTCTTTAGTTGTGTGATTATATTCATATGTATTAATTATTTTCTCTTCAGTTAATACTAGTATATCAGAATGTATTTTCCTGTTTGTTATTATATTAATATGTATTCAATCTCTCTTTTTATTTTATTTTATTTTATTTATTTATTATTATTATTTTTAAGTTAATAGTTGTATACCGGTATGTTTTTTTCTGTGTGTGCTTTAATAATAGTTGAGTGGAAGAAAAGGCCAAATGGCCTGAACTCTGCCAGGGAAAATAAAACTGTTATTAATATTATTATTATTATTATTATTATTATTATTATTATTATTATTATTATTATTATTATTATTATTATTATTATTATTATTATTGGCAACATGATTACGTAGAATTTCGCAATAACACATTAATTGTGGACATATTTTGAGAGATATATTTTAGAACTAATACAAATTGCAATTTAATGTAATGGGATACATGAATATTTGATCGTATTTATTTTCATTTTTTATTTTTAAAATTAATTTAACGTCCATTTGCCCAATTTTAATGTGAGCTATGTTTTTTTCCCTGGTTATTAAGGTCAAAATATGTGGTAACTTTGCTAAATATCTGTCAAAGCTTGTAGATTTGTATTGAGAAAAACCACAAACACACTTTTATATATAAGATTAGCCAATTTTCAAGATAAGGTTAATTTATAATTTAAAATTCACCTGTCCTCATGGATTATATTGTAAACAAATACGTACGAGTAAATGAAGCTGGGATATTGTTTCAAGCACAGGTATTGCGGTTGCTTATGGACTATCTCAACTTTGAATTTAGGATTCATCAGAGTTTTCTACGAACCAAACGGATCTTGATAATATAGGATAGATTAGCATGGAGTAAAAAAACTGAGATTAAAACTGTAATTTACAAAAACTCAGAATCACAAAATACAGTATCGTCTAAAATGAACAGTAAAACAGGTAAGACTGTTCTGTGACCGTATCATGTGCCGCGGCTATATCAGAAATGGGTAATGAGACAAAGATTGGTTTTTGTCTATGATGAACTTCTTTCTCTCTTCAGATTGCGAAATAAAAAATAAGACAGCTAGATAGAGTCCAAATGAAGACAAAGAAAAAGTTCATTTTTGTGAATGTATAAGAAGATATATTTTTAACCCTTGAATAAAAAGTCCTCGATCGACAGCACAAATTCTACAGGAATATCACTTTATTTTTACTTCAATTTTTATTATACCTGAGTTTTTTAATGTACTTCACAATCACCCTTTCCACTAATGAAGTTTCAACTGCCCTCCACACAGAACCAAGGCCGCACATAGTAAATAGTACTGAGTTAGTGAGTGTAGTACGTTCCAGAAATATGTTCGTGTTTTCCAGTGACGAAAACTTTCAATATTGAATTATGTTTTCGCACAGTACTGTCGTCCGTTTGCCTATGACACATCCCGGCTTCCCCCACCCGCTTCTGCTCGCCCGTCCGTAAAGACTAGTGGCTGGGCTGTCTTAGCTCTTTTCTGAAAGCATAAATTTATGTTAGGAATTGTATGTCTACGTAATATTACACAACTGTTTAAAATAACTTAAATAAAAGGGCCTCGTTAAGTAATTAACTGTCACATGATTTCCCCCCTTTCTACGATGCTGCGACATAACCACTTGGACGGAGAGTAGATAGCATGTCTGAGTAATTTTATCTGTGCCGGTCGGGTAGAAGGGAAGATTGAATTTAGAGTACGTAAGGTACTCTTTTATAGAGTAGGTACAGAATTATTTCAACATGAGTTACTAGTACGAAGGAGGAAACTGATAATTGGAATTAGATGAAATAGTCTATAGTGCGATAATATGCACAAAGGAAATGAAGTCTATATCGAAATGAACGACCACCATTTTGAAAAATGTGTTTAAATATTCATATTACGATTATTTTTCATTTTAACTTCGTTCTCTACATTGTAGGCCAATGTGCTGTAGATAGTATAATATACTGCATAGTGAATGCGTTCACATGGATAACTCAGTTCGTGAGCAAAAACACTTATTGTAAATGCTATACTGTATTTTGATTAAAAAAACCTAATGAAAATTATCAAACTCAAAATTGCTATATGTCCTAGTTTACGTAAATGGATGAACTACTTTTCTTGCCTCCTATACCTAGTAAAGTGATTTGTGTGTATTTTACGCCAGTATCATTGAACTCCACTCGTGGAAGGGGGTAGCAAACGGTGTTTTCGGCTCTCAACCGTTAATCCAAAGGTATAGCCAGGTTAATATTAAAAAGGTTAGTAAAAATAAAATGATGTCCCTGTATAGGCTATATCAAGATGTGAATAATTACAATAGCACACATTTCAACGCTGAAGCACTCTGTAAATTATAATCGTTAGTAATATTACTTCGTTACTTACTAAAATATATATTTAACCCATTAGCGCCCACAGATACCATTTGGTATCAGCTTGCACTATAAGTGTAACATTGGCAGTACTGGCCCCTGGTATTTTAGGGGTTGAGTCTGAGGCTCATATTTTCTTCAGCTTGAAGTAGCAGATGCACTCGTGTAGACATTCCACACATGTGAGTTGTTAATGATCTGGGCCAGTCTCAAGAGTGTGGACGTGGTTGTGAGAAGTGAAAATCATGGACGTTCAATACGTGTAAGTACAATATCATCCCTTTAACCTTCATTATATTTCTAACGAATATGTAATATGTATTAACAATGAGTCAAAGAAGTGGCATGCAAATTTTAAATGTCAATAATATAAATAACTTTTATGCAACAGTGTCTTAAAAACCACGATACCATATGGTATCACTGGGCGTTTATAACATCCAGGCATGTATACGTGTATCATATGTTCTAAATGTTATGTTGTGCCTAATTAGAGCATAACCGGAAATTTTATACACTCTACAATCATAGACATAAATTTATGGTATATTTATATATAATTAAATTATTTACATACATATATTTATTTATTTACTCCCATTTATTTATTCCAGTAATGGATGGACACTATCTGAGTTATTAGATATAATAGAAGCAAATGATGACGTACCAAATAAAACTGAGGATATATTTATTGTGCCATCAGACGTCCATGTTGACACTGATGAAGATTCAGCAAATGAAGATGAGGGAGGAATGATATATAATCTAACAGGAAGTCAGTTACGTGCTGCAGCTGAAATACGCTTGGCAAACAATGAAAGAATTGGAGGAGATTATGAACCATCTGAAATGTCTTGTAGTGTCGCCTCACTATCTGTACAACCTACACAGGAGCAGCAGCTGCTCCAACAACAGCAACAACAACGACCTCAACAACATACATGTAATTTGATTCAACAAAGTTTAGCCGCTTCTAGTGTCTTCTTACCATCTTTGCAGTCTACAGAGCAGCAGCAACAACAACAACAACAACGACCTGAACAACAAGCGCATGATTTGATTCAACAAAACGTGACTACCGTACTTCTAGTGTTTTCCCACCATCCATACAGCCTACACAGCAACAACAGCAGTAACAAAAACAACAACAACGTAAGCAACAAGCACCTGATTGGATTCAACTAAGAAAAACTAACCCAACTACTTATGACTGAATCGAAGGTGATTTGGAACATAGTAATTTTTCATTTCCTCCTGCTGACTATACACGCTTTTCAAATATGTCATGTGTTGAATTATTTGAAGAGTTCTTTGATGATGAGAACTAGAATATCTTGTCAAAGAGACTCAGCACTTTGCACATTTTCTAACTGAAACGGATCCTCAAATTACCGTGTCAGAATTGCGGTGTTTCTTCGGTATTTTGATTCTAAGTGGGTATAATACTTTGCCTTATAAAAGTATGTATTGGGAAACTCATGAAGATGTAAAAAAATACCATGGTCAGCAATTCAATGAGAAGAAATCGGTTTCTCCAGATACAGAGATTTTTACACTTTGCTAATAACATAGCACCGAATAGTGAAGATAAAGTGTGGAAAATTCGCCCACTTATAGACAGACTAAAGAAAAATGCCTGGCTAATTTTGTACCTACTGAATCATTATCTTACGATGAATCAATGATTAGGTACTATGGACGCCACGATTGCAAACAATTTATACGTAGCAAACCCATAAGGTTTGGGTATAAAGTGTGGTGTCTAAATACTAGTGATGGATATTTGGTTGATTTTGACTTGTATCAGGGAAAGAGCGAGCGTGGTGACAGTGATTATGACAGTTTATTTGGCAGAGCTGCGTCTCCATTAGTGCTCATGCTGGATGAACTGCCAACCAAACGTGTACCCTTCACCATTTACATGGACAACTTGTTTACAGGAGTGAATTTATTCGCTTACCTAAAACATTTAGGATATGATACAGTTGGTACCGTAAGAGAGAACAGAGTACCAAAGTCATGTCCATTACCTGATAAGAAAGCTTTCTCCAAGGAAATCAGGGGCAGGTTTCAGCATATTATTGACCACAACAATGGTATTATTTTTGTGAGATGGATGGATAATTCTATTGTTACAATTGCATCAAACAGCACTGGACTTGACCCAATTGGAAATGTGAGGAGGTACTCGCTGAAAGACAAGAAGAATACAGTATTATGGTACCTCGCCCAGACTGTATTGCGAAATATAATTCCAATATGGGAGGAACAGATATCATGGACCAAGGGATTGCGCAATACCGTATTGGTATTCGAACCAAAAAGTGGTATTGGCCCACTGTCACTTGGCTGTTAGATATGGCCGTAATGAACTCATAGTTTTTGTACAAGAAAATCCACAAGGGAACATCGCAGCTTGACTTCCGAAGAGAAATTGTCCAAGTGTATCTAACGCGCTATGGTGTTCCACGGAAATCACCTGGAAGAGTAAATCCTTCCCGACAAAATATATCAGATTTGAGATTTGATGGACTCCATCATTTTGTTGCTCACTGCAATAGAAGAAGATGTACTGGAGAAGGGTGTAAGTCCTTTGGTCGGACAATGTGTCAGAAATGTAATGTAGGCTTGTGTGTGACATGTTTCGCTAAATATCATACACCATAAACTGAATGAAAACTTCAGACCTCATTATTGTATCATAGGCTATTTTTGTGTAATGACAGTACTGTAAGCGCCCAGTGATACCATATGGTATCAGCCAATATCTAATAGATTATATTTTTTTTTTCACAAATGTGGCATTTCCTTAATTCTTACACTCTTAACACATTAATTTCATAAAAATAACAAACAAGTTCAATAACTTTTTTTCTGGGCGCTAACGGGTTAATGTAGATATTTATTTGTTTATAAAGAATATATCACTTAGATATAATGTAAGTGAACAAGAGGATTTGTCCATATATATAATTATATATTGTTTTTAAAATTGTCAGTATATATCGGGATATAGCAGAGCGATCTTTGCGTACGTCCACGCTTACTTGGTTTAAAATTGTCTGTAGTTTGGTAGAGATTCTAATTTTACAATTCCCGACTTATAAAAATGACTGAAATTCTTACGAATGTATTTTATTTGTTCTTCTATAATTGCTGTTGTCCTGTTAATTCTTCTACATAATTAGTATACGCAAATTGGATACATTTTTTTTAACTTTTCAATTATAGGCACAATTTGTGTAAATAAATATATGTCCCGAAATAAAAGAATTTAAAATCTTTATGCTAATGTAAAATAATGTAGCAAGTTACTTTCCATGGGCCAATATCTAGCAGACATAAATTTTGCGTCTTTTTATATAAATCCTATTTCATTATTTTATTCAAACATATACAGAGTGTAAAGGATATAAGTGCCGTCCTTTTCACAGTCGTCGGGGACGGTCTACAGGATCAAAAAATGTCCACATAACATAGGGTCAAAACTTGATAATTTTCCCAGAAAAAAATATATCTTCACTTATTTTATTCGCGTAATACTGATTATAACTTTAGTAAAATTACGAAAACAATTACATCAGTAAGTATATCTAGTAAAGAGTTAAAATTAGTTCAAATATATATTTGTGTTTTCTATTACGTTTTCGTGAAATTAAATAAAATTGCATGCTTAAATTTGTTAATATTCTGGCGTGAGAGACTCAGCAACGTTTTGACCAGGCACTCTGCACAGACGTACGTACATGTCAGCTGAGTTCAAGCTCTATATGCATAGGTCTAATGCCGAGTGGATGACAGTTCAGTATAAAATATTCAATAAACAACTTACAATGTCATTCACAGTTTAGGAATATCATATGTTATTAATTTATGGAGAAAGTCGTCGTAATTCAAGTCAGGTAAGAAGGATGTACCATCAATGTTTTTCGCAATGAAGGTTATCTAATCGGCGAAATTTTCTAGAAGTTACTCAACGATAATTAGAAACTAGAAGTCTTATACCTTGTTTCGAAATTCACACAAACAGAAATTTGTTTAAAAATTGTACTGCTTTATGGAAGCGAGAGAGTTTAAAATATTGCATTTAAAAAAAAAGTTCGTGTGCTTTTGTGCAGTAAACCATTATTGTTTATTTTCAGATGTACAATTAAAAATGAACGAATATTGTTAAATAAAATGGAAATGTACCATAAAGTTCCATTAATGAGATTGAAAGATTGCATTTGCTGTTCGTTTCAAACAACTGTCCGCCCCTGCATTAGCATAGAGCATCTGTTTTGTACTGGTAAGTCTGTAACCGCTTGAGCTGTACTCGTAAACTCCCTCTTCCCTATTCAGCAACGTTACCAAACGCCTAATATTGTAAACTTTAATAATTATTGTTAAATATTGCAATTTGAAGTAAAAAGTGAGTAGATTTTTTCTTCCTTATGACAAGAACAATAATGAGTTAATATAATGGCACTTATACACCTTACACCCTGTATATTACTTGTGAATCACTTCTAAATACTAAGATTAAGAAAATATGTAAATTAGGATAGGAGGAAATGCTCTTCTATGCAGACAGACAGAGAAATTGTAAAAAAAAAAAAAATAATAAAAAAACACTTTTCCAAAAAAAAAAAAAAAAAAAGGACGCTGAAAATGTGTATATCTGTGCAAATATGGAAATAAATTTTTCCATCCTCACAATTTTCATACTTACTGAAGTGGTAAAGAAGTAAGTTAAAATGTTAGATTGGACTTTAATTCACAAACCGAAAATTATAGTCTTTCAAGACCTTTATAATGATAACACTTTTTCTTCCCTAACCTGAAACATAAATAGGATTGAACTTTCAGGAGAAAGAGTATAATGGGTTTGAACCTAAGAATCAGGATCTCAGCCATCATCGTTATTACTTTCCATACAATATAACGGTAGCTGTAGCTGTATTTAATATCGTTGCTAGGGTAACAGTTCCATGCACAATGTTGGCTGTTTGCTTCAAGCCTTCCGCAATACTAATCGAACTTCGTATCGCTGTACAGGAAGCAATAAACTGGAGTGAAGCAATAAACACAGCTTCTTATGTAGTCCTTAGCTTAATAACTTTGTTCGCTTTCCAGGCACATTCAGATTAATAGAATGTTGTAAGATTCACAGGAAATATCGAACAACGGATGCTGTTGATTTTAACTCCTCTCATCTCAATAACACAAATTTATATAACTCAATACGGAAAAGAACTCACTGATGATCGATGTTTATTAGCTTCATAAATAAGAGTATCATAATTTGAAATGAAGATATTTTGTTGGTTGTAAATACGTTTTTGTTAACTTGAGTGGGCAACTCGTACAAGTTGTTTGCATTTATGCTGCAGAAACAGTCCACTGATACAGTGCGCTATGGCGGCTCACGTAGGTAGTCGTGACGTCTAATCCATGATTTGTATATCACAATGACGCATGGTGCAATAATTATAGTACTGTTATACAAACTGTAGCTAAATACACATACTAAAATTCTATTGTTACCAAGCTTTCTTAATTAAAATATATTATGTAGTAACTTAAAACATAAATTGAACACGATCTTTTCAAGCTTCAACAAACACACTGGTAATTGCAGCACAGATTTATTATTACGTTATTTGTTAATATTTTCCTTACTTGAAACATACACGTAGAACGTGAGAGTTGACAAGTGTACTTACTTACTTACTGGATTTTAAGGAACCCGGAGGTTCATTGCCGCCCTCACATAAACCCGACATAGGTCCCTATCCTGAGCAAAATCAATCCAGTCTATATCATCATATCCCACCTCCTTCAAATCCATTTTAATATTACCTTCCCATCTACGTCTCGGCCTTCCCAAAGGTCTTTTCCCCTCCGGCCTCCCAACTAACACTCTATATGCATTTCTGGATTCGCCCATACGTGCTACATGCCCTGCCCATCTCAAACGTCTGGATTTAATGTTCCTAATTATGTCAGGTGAAGAATACAATGCGTGCATTCTGTGTTGTGTAACTTTCTCCATTCTCCTGTAACCTCATCCCTCTTAGCTCCAAATATTTTCCTAAGCACCTTATTCTCAAACACCTTAACCTATGTTCCTCTCTCAAAGTGAGAGTCCAAGTTTCACAACCATAAAAACAACCGGTAATATAACTGTTTTATAAATTCTAACTTTCAGATTTTTTGACAGCAGACTGGATGATAAAATCTTCTCAACCGAATAATAACAAGCATTTACCATATTTATTCTGTGTTTAATTTCCTTCCGAGTGTCATTTATATTTGTTACTGTTGCTCCCAGGTATTTGAACTTTTCCACCTCTTCAAAGGATAAATTTCCTATTTTTATATTTCCATTTCGTACAATATTCTCGTCACGAGACATAATTATATACTTTGTCTTTTCGGGATTTACTTCCAAACCTATCTCTTTCCTTGCTTCAAGTAAAATACCCGTCTTTTCCCTGATCGTTTGTGGATTTTCTCCTAACATATTCACGTCATCCGCATAGACAAGCAGCTGATGTAACCCATTCAATTCCAAACCCTCTCTGTTATCCTGGACTTTCCTGATGGCATACTCTAGAGCAAAGTTAAAAAGTAAAGGTGATAGTGCATGTCCTTGCTTTAGCCCACAGTGAATTGGAAAGGCATGCGACAAAAACTGACTTATACGGACTCTGCTGTACGTTTCACTGAGACACATTTTAATTAATCGAACTAGTTTCTTGGAAATACCAAAGTCAATAAGAATATCATATAAAACTTGTCTCTTAACCGAGTCATATGCCTTTTTGAAATCTATGAAGTTGACAAGTGTTTATACATTAAAGAGTATGCTCCTATTTTCAGAAAATATTCAATGTACCTAAAATTTATTCCTGAGCCCTTTCTTAACGTTTAAATGTTTGAAACTTCTTCATTGCATTAAAATCTTGTTCAAATTTGGAAGCATTATATAGAAGCCAATATGGTTACTAGACAGGAGGCAAATAAGCTTAGGTTTGGACATTCTGACGTAGTCAGCATAGCGAGCGAGATTTTACCGAAACTCTTAAGTGGTGTGCTGTTCCAAGCTCCAACGTACAGGAGCTTCTTCGGCTGCAAGTCAAAAGGATTGCAGAAACATTCCATTCTTTGGCCATTGTCACCATCTTTTCAAACCTACCAGTGAATTATGTTGTAACGTTTTGAAGAAGAGCCCTAGAGACTATTTGATAAGAAGATTTTCTTCATCACTCTTCATGACAGTTTCTAGTGAAGGAAAGTGGGAAAGTTGTTTATGTTCCGCTTGATACTGCCACATTTTATCTACAAATACTCTAAAGTCTTGGTTTTTCTGAACGGACGCATGCGAGTTGTAAATCTGGACTACACGAAAGATAGTGAGTGGTTTCTATGGCTGCGAGGTGCGCGACCTGCGGAAGTTCGCAGACAGCCTCGCAGCTTCGCCTCGGACCGAATCGCGCGGCCGGATTTGTGCGATGCGTGCACTGCGAGGCTTCAGCTAATGGCTTTGGATCTAGAGGGAAGAAACAATGGTGGGTACTAAACAAAATTTGTAAATTCACATTGTTTCACTCCTTAAATTTAAAGGAATTCACAACTTTTCGAACATTAGTTCTGTCTTCCTCTTCAGGTGAGAAACGGCGGAGGTGAGAAGGGTAGCCTACTCGTCGAAATCGTTACAAACACCTATTCTACTTGACTAACCAAATTAGAAATACAGTTATACGAGATGAAATGAACATTCGACATTCTGTTTTGGATTATATGAGATATAAGCAGTTGACCTGGTATGGGCATGTGGTAAGAATGCCAGAAGAAGGCTACCTAAAATGGTGCTGGAATGGTGTTCACCCGGGAGAAGAAGAAATGGAATACCTCGAACTTCATTATTACAAGAGATAAGAACAAAAATGAGAGAATGCAGACAGAACGACATGGATTGGATGGACAGAGAAGAGTGGAGAACAAGAATAAGACTTTTAAGACTTTAGGCACAAAAAGATGTGTAAACATTAGAAATCTGTATTTACTATTATTATTATTATTATTATTATTATTATTATTATTATTATTATTATTATTATGTTGTTGTTTTGAAAACATGAAAACAAATACAATGTAATGATATAATTCTTAATTTCCTCTGTAATACTTAATTATAATAAGATGGTTTCTTCATTAACAATAATATTCCTTCTAGATTTATTATACCATTTCAATTTCCTGTCTTTAATATTTCGGGAAAGAACATATTTGTAATTGTGATATTGCCGGCCTATTTTATTATAATATTGGGTATCACATTTTCTTATTTATTTTTCTTCAGACAAGTGCATTCGAAGCAGTGAATTTAAACGCACTTCTTCAGGGAAATACTAGATGATTCATAGACAATTTGATTTTTTTGGAATTCTTTATAATACAAAATAGTATATATTCAAGTTTTGATTTGATTCGCCTAATTGAGTGGATGGGAATGGGAATTGTTTGGCGAACTCAATTCGGATGTAAAATTCTTGTAACAGCAGGAAAGATGAAGTCCACGAAACAAGTAGGTTCTCTTGACTAAAGTAGCTTCTCTGACTCAACCCACACCCTCAACTTTACTCTAATTTCATTAAGATGTTTCCAACCTAATTTCCCAGGTCTTCCTTACTTGCCCATGCAATTAATTTTTTTCATCCTTCCTCCAGTCTCCAACACTGCCGTCTGTACACTAACGTTCTCTTGGCATTCCAACCACTTAAAGTCCAATCTCTTTCAGCAACAGTGGCATAAATCGATTGCTGATGGTTTTGGACAAACGACAGAATAGATGTGAATATATTAATTTATTATATACCATTCTCTGCATTTAAAATTGCACAAAAATATTTCACTAAAACAACAGTAGTAGTAGTAGTAGTAGTAGTAGTAGTAGTAGTAGTAGTAGTAGTAGTAGTAGTAGTAGTAGTAGTCGTAGTAGTAGTAGTAGTAGGGGTAGGAGTAGGAGTAGGAGTAGTAGCAGCAGCAACAGCAGCAGTAGGTGTTTGTTTTAGTAGGTTATTTTACGACGCTTTATCAACATCTTAGATTATTTAGCGTCTGAATGAGGTGATAATGCCGGTGAAATGATTCCGGAGTCCAGCACCGATAGTTCACCGGCATTTGCTCGTAATGGGTTGAGGAAAAACCCCGGAAAAAACCTCAACTAGGTAACTTGCTCCGACCGGGAATCGAACCCGGGTCACAGTAGTAGTAGTAGTAGTAGTAGTAGTAGTAGTAGTAGTAGCAGTAGCAGCAGCAGCAATAATAATAGTAGTAGTAGTAGTAGTAGTAGCAGTAGCAATAGCAGTATTAGTAGTAGTAGCAGTAATAGTAGTGGTGTCAATAGTAATAGTAGTGGTATCAATAGTAGTACTTGTAGTAGTATCAATAGTAGTATTAGTAGCAATAGTAGTATTAGTAGCAATGGTAGTATTAGTAGCAATATTAGTAGTATTAGCAATAGTAGTAGTATTAGCAATAGTAATAATAGTAGCAGTAGTAATAGTAGTAGTAGTAGTAGTAGTATCAATAGTAGTAGTAATATTAGTAGTAGTAGTAGCATTAGCAGCAATAGTAGTACTAGTAGTAGTTGTAGTAGCTGTTAGTAGTAGTAGTAATAGTAGCAGTAATAGCAGCAATAGTAGCAGTAGTAATAGTAGTAATAATATTAATATTAGTAGTAGTAATAGTAATATTAGTAGCAGTAGTAACCTGGAGTAGGCCTACTCTATCAAGAAAGGAATCTTTTCACATGCTTATATGTAAGTATGGCATAGATACATAGATTATTTGCCCTTCCCGAGGAACCAGTGCTAATATTTTTTCTCCAATTAGATTTCACCACCCTTAGCAGGATCTGAACCGATCCAATGGTCAGCATGTTGACCGTGAGACTACCTAGGACGATTCATATACACAAACTACATAAATAGCTACAAACATGTAACTTGTATCTCCACAATACAGGATAAACAAAAAATATAGGGAAACATTTTAAGCGCGAATTTCTCACACCAAAACAAAGAAAAGTCATATAAACACATTATCCTGAAGTGCCAGGCTAATGAGTTATTCCAAAGAAATATTCAACATGTTTCGAGGTACAATCCAAAAACATAAGTTTGTTAAGGGATTAGGCAACAAAATTTTTGGAAATAATATTCAACATTTTTTCCTCCATTACTGAATCTTGTACAATAATGAAAATTTGTATGTGTAAAACACTGTCCTTCTGCGATATGAAAAAAATATTTTTACGATTCAGAAAACAATTATTTATATATATTTTCAAAATTGTAGCAGTTCATTGCGCAGTGATGAAGCGTTTCCCTCATAACTCATAAACTTTTTAACTTTTTCATTTTCTCTATGTCTTTTATTTTATTGCTGAATCTCATGTTTACAATATATTGCCCTTTCAACTGCATTCCTTAATAAATAATATTTTTTTTTATTTTGTGTTAGAAGAAAATACTGATATTTGATCATTTTTTAAAATTGATTTATTTTTATCGATCTATCAAAGGTAGAGAAGTGATTTTGCACCATATTGTAAATATGACATGCATAAATACTCACAAAAACGTCATCACAGAATGTTAGATAATTTTTGAGTTAAGAGAGAAATGTTTCATTACTGCACAGTGAACAGCCGCCATTTGGAATTTTGATTTTTTTTAATTGTGTATATATATATATATATATATATATATATATATATATATATATATATATAGCAGGACAGTGTTTTACACTGTACTAATTTCCATTATTGTAAAAGATACGGTAATGGAGGAAAAAAATGTTGAATATTTCCAAAATGTTATTACTGTAAGCTGTACCTAATCCCTTAAGGTACAAATGATTAACTTTTTCAGATAATTAACTGGTGTTATAAATATTAATCTTTCTACTGATGTGCATTGTATTCTAGATGACCATGCATTGCCAAGGAAATATATTTACAGTTGTGGTTGGTCTGTTTCATACGTTTGACCTGTATGGCAGTTTAATTAATTACATTTGAGAACCTAATCATTGCATGATATCCATTTGAGATGGATAGGTATGGGAGGGCCAATTACATGGCTTCCACATTCGAAATTGTTGCCAGATCTTTTTCGACTGATGTTTTAGAAGGCAGCGAATGTGATCACGCACTACATGTGTAAGCAGCATATTGTAGTAGATAAGTTTAAGTGTCTTAAGTGTAAAAATTGAATTACTGTAATAAATGTAATTTGTAAGTTGTTTTGGAAAAAGTTTCTCCTTAATATGCTGTATATAGTTAAAACAACAATTTCTATAATACTGATGTTTTTTATGTATGTAAGCAAATAACTACATGTAGTGTAAACAATTATTATTAAATATGTAAATTATGTATAATGTAATGACGGGTTTCACATCTCATAGCACATGGCTAGCTGAGATCTATGAAACGAACAAAGTGGAAAGCATTATCAGTGTTTTGTTTGGGAAGAGTGAATTATTGTTGTAGGTTACACGCACTACCAGCTCGTTAATTCCCCTATTTCGGGTGTACTGAGAAAATAACACGATTATTGCCCTGTTGGCAGGTGAAGTTGACATGTCTGAAAAGTACATTGCGAAAGCAGGGCCAACGCAGCTATTCAAATACACAAAATACAACATGAAGAAAGCAATTTAGCTTTAATATAATGTTCTCTTATTCTTAGACTTTAGTTATTATATGAACAATCATATACACATTTTAATTGAGACACACGTGTTCAATTACACTGAACAACAAGAATTTTGCTACGACTTATAATAATGTGTCTCTTATGGTTTGGTGTGCGCTGAATCCGAAAATGGATCTCTTATCTTCGTAACATGTAAGGTTTTTAAGATAAACTATTATTTCACTTTTCGATATACGCTCCCCCAAAAAACATCCGGCGAGGGTTGGGAGTTGTAAACCAAAACAAAAGCTAATGTATTTTATGAGTTCATGACTTATTTTCGGTTTCTTTTTGGCAGTTGACATGTTCTTTTGTATTTCTAGTACATAAACAGATATTGGTCCCTTCTATTCAGTAAATTTCATAAAAGTTCAAAGTGAGGTCTACGTAATGAACAAACTAGGGTGTGGTTTTCACTACTTAAAAGAAATAGTTTACCATTTTCAGTGAAGAAAATTAAAAGAGGGCATTTGCAACGGTCCATAAATTCACAAAGGTATGGCTGACTCTTTGTTAGGGGAAAAACTTTCCGTTACAGAAAAAATGGCATGGCGCGCTTTCAAAGATGTTTACTCAAATTTTCTTGGAAATTCTAGGGCAGAAACTACATAGAACTTGTTGTGGAAACCATGACAAGTGCATATGAGAAAATGGGGCGTAATATGTCTCCCAAAATACACTTTTCACATTTTCATTTGGATTTCTTTCCTCCAAACCTTGGAGCGTGGGGAAAGATTTCATCAAGAAATATCTGAAATGGGAAGGCAATATAAAGGGAGATCATCATCCAGCATGCTTGTAGACTATTGTTAGTTTCTTGTTAAAGACTGTCCCGGATCTAGTTATAAACAGAAGTCATCCAGAAAAATTGTTTATATGTAGATCGAAATTCCGAGAATTTTCTCATTATACGCATGAAATATTTTTATTGTTGTGTTTTGGACTATGTATCATCAATTTTGTCTCCAGTATACATTTCGCAAGTATTATGAGCCATCTTGAATTTCTAGTGTGTTGTAATTTTACCAGCAGCTTTGAAAAATTAAAAGAAAATAAGATTTTTCATAAACAATTTCATTCATTTTCCCCGGAAAATAGTACATGATGGTGAAATTTGGATTTTAAATTCAGTTCTAGAGCACATATATTAGCAATATTCACCTATTTTTATTTCGGAGCACCACAATAAGTTAATATTTGTTGTTCAGTGTTATTGCTTTAAATGTATGATGCCTTTAGATTATGTATGTTTGTAATCATATTTTCAACAGTAATCTCACTAGACGCTTTGATTTCATCGATAAGTCTGCGAGTGGAACACGAGCAGATTTATCTAGATAAAATCAAAACTCGAGTGGGATTTAGTTGACTATTACACGATTAGAAGAAAGTATATAAAGATTAGAAGTAACGAAGTACTCCAATACAATAAAATATTAATTGACTTACGAAAATACAACTGTCTTCAAATGTATTATTGTACCATCTCAACATTACAAATATTACGCTAGATGCATGCTAGATGGCAGTAGTGAGCAATACCTTCTCTTCGAGAAGTTCTCGATCTATACACGCTGGCAATGTCACTAGTCAAGAAGGCTTTATTGATTCAGTTTCATTTTTGTTAAAATGCAACATTCCACTTCAATTATCCGAATCCCAGTAATCAACGTCATATTAAACAATCTCTGATACGTGACTATCCATAATGTCACATAGCAGAAGCTATAACATAACCTAACTAATATACACAAGTGTTAGAAAAGTTTTAATTAACGACGATGACATAAAAAATAAACATGAATAATTTTAAAAGGAATAATTATTGAATGTACAATTTTCAAATTTGAATGTGGTTGGTGGTTCAATTGATGTTATATTGGACGTGTGCGTAATAGAAGTGGAACTCGTTGATTTAGGCCTAAATGGTGTATTCAACTTATTCAGAATTTTCGAATGAATAATTTTAAAAGGAATAATTATTGAATGTACAATTTTCCAATTCGAATGTGGTTGGTGGTTCAATTGATGTTATATTGGACGTGTGCGTAATAGAAGTGGAACTCGTTGATTTAGGCCTACATTATGTATTCAACTTATTCAGGATTTCCGAATGGTGCTATTCATTTATTTGTAATTCGGATTTCAGAAGATGCATAGGTATGATCAGTGATTTTTATTAATTCTTGCTCTTGAATGCCAATGCGAGTCATATTTGAAACTGCTGTGCATCGACTGGAGTGGTTTGTAATTATATATATATATATTGACGTCCAGACCAGCGCAGTTTCAAATGTTGGCAAACAAAGAAACAAATGCTAGGGACGCGATAAAATTAATCAAATGCTAGGGATGCGATAAAATTGTGCGATAAGCAGCCATGATTGGTTGAAATACGTCCTTTCGTACCGTTTTATTGGTCAAAAGTAGTATGACGTAGTAAGAGTGTAATAGTCAGTTTAAAATCATATAAAACCGTCTTTCTTCATCCGCTGTTGCGGTACTTCACGACGAAGTGTTACTTTTTTCGCCCTGCACTCCATTAAAATATTTGTCGTTCCTGGCGTTAAATGCTTGCAAATATTATTGATTTAAACTACTGGATGCAGGTTATCACAAATATGTATTTTCTTAATATTAAATTCGTTCAAATTCCAATCGGATAATAGTATAGTATACAGAAACCAAGTATTCTTGGTGTTCCTACACCTTCCTCTCCTTCTGTAACGTTGCAAATTCCATTCTATAGTAGTTATGCTGGCAGCAGACTGCCTTAACACATGTCCAATCCAGCTTCACCGTTTGTATTTAATTCAATGATTTATCTGCTTCTGACATGCTTATTTCAGAGCTCTGTATTTCAAATCGTCTCTATTCAGTGTATTCGATAATGTAACAACAAAATCACTTCAATTAAAATAATGTATATGTCAATATGATCATAAATACAAGAATGTTTGCGAATAAGGTACGGAAGGCATCCTGCAGTGAGAACCACGTAACATAAATACGTGTTAATGTAGCCTACAACTAGAACATTTCGACGAGAAAGAACAGAAGAATGATGGACGCCTACAAGAATATGATAGTAAGCATAAAATCTGATAAGATAGAAAAAATCATTACTCTGGTTCTCTGAGTACCGTGCATAGAAAATAAATAACGCTTCACGTCAAATATATTATTGTATGAGAGATAAGTTCATTTTATTAACTTTAGACACAAGTAGAAAAGAAAACAAATTTTACGTTTTTTTTTTTGGCACAACTACATGGAAACTACTACTTTTATAACACATTATTGGTTAGAAAGTTCTTAGAAACAACTCCATGACATTATAACTAGACCTATTATAAAGCCAATACATAACAATTATGACATTATAAGGAGATATACTACAAATACTATGTAGTATTAATAAGCCTAGGGTGACCAGACGTCCTCTTTTGTCTGGACATGTCCTCCTTTTTAGGCCTTTGTTCGGGGTCCGGACGGATTTTAAAAAATGAAGAAATGTCCTCCTTTTCATAAGTTGTATGTCCGATATTTTGAAATTACCTGATTTGACGCCTTTTTCAAGTAATTTGCTTGTAGATGGCAGCAGCATGGACGGAATATACTCTTTGCCAACGATCCTAACTCTCTTTGCTCCTCCTGGTTATGGTCGTTGCTCAGAGGTAGCTAGTAAATCGAGAAATCAAAGTGCGAATGTAAATCTAATTAGATAGTTTCTGTCCTTTTTAATAATTACAGTTTCCTTCACTTCCATATGTAACTACGTAACTGTATTAAGTTTATTCATAATTATTTTGTAATAAAATAGATACTAACATACTTTTAAGTATGATATAAGCCTTAAGTCCTGTAACACATTATACCGAGAACTGTATACTATACAAACAATTTTGGGTTTGATATGCGCTGACAGAAATAAAGTTACATAAATTGGAACATCTGACTTTCTATTAAATGTTCAATTTCGTTCAGATAATATAAATTTTATAGGTTACAATTACGTTAGGTTACCTGCGGGAGCGGGAAACATAGCATAAAATTGCTAGCCGACCAATGTCAGCTATGCCTTATTTCGAGCATTACTCCGTGCTAAAGGAAAACATTTTCCATAGCTCGACAAACGCATTACATTCGAGTATTTCTCACTGTAGTGTGTTACGGGCTTAAATATGTACTGTAAATATTTTGTAATAAAATAGATATTGACGTAATTTAAAGTATAATATAGCCCTAGACCTAAATCATACCTGCACAAACAGCGTTCAACGAGCGCGCGCGCTCTTTCGGAGCGGGAGAGCCGTGTTTTCCGCTCGCCGAAACGGAGAGGAAGATACGTCAGAATGACATAGACTTGCTATAGGTAGAGGAGAGGGAAACGACCACTCAGCTATCTAGTGGAGTGCAGTGTGAGGGCCTATTCTCAGTAACTGTTTCACGTTGCTTACATACTGCTACAGTACAGTATGGAGGAATCTAAAAGACGGAACATAACATATAACGATTTACAGTTCGAACTTATTGATCTTCAATGTGACCTAAGGGCTAAAGATCGTTTGGATAATACTACTAGCCTGGTTGAGTTTTACAAGACTAAACATTAGCAATAATATCCACGACTACATAGGCTGGCTGTGAAAATGATTGCTATGTTTGGCTCAACATTTATATTTGTGAGCAACTGTTTTCTATAATCAACTTTAATAAAGACAGACATCGAACATCTGTAACTGATGTATCATTACGATCAGTAGGCTACTGTTCCTTTCAGCTGCCAACAGCATAAAACCTCGTTTTCATGTACTGATAAATAAAACTATAACAAAATGATATTGTACATTTAAGTAGCTATAGGATTTCTATTATTTCTGTAAAATAAATATTTCTTTATTAATTAATAATAGTCCAAAATAGTTTTGCAAACACTGAACGGGAATTCATTTCATAAACACTCGTAATGATACTTCCTTTTGTGTACATTTTGTACGAGATCACCCCTTCTTCCAGTTCATCCTTATACAGAGCGCAGCTAAAATCTGCATTCCGCTCATGAGCTGTGAGCCGGGTCGGAGAGCGCAAACCTTGTGCAGGCCTGGCCTAAATCTAAATACACATTTTCTGTTCTCTTTTTTCCAACAATGTCCTCCTTTTTAAGCTTTGTGTCCTCATTTTTATCGATGACAATCTGGTCACCCGAAGTAGGCCGCGATTCCTAGCTTACAAAAATCTCAACAGCCTGTGATTTACAAAATAAGTTAATTAATTCACATAGAATTTCCATGCAATTGTGCCAAAAATATTTGTACGTAACTAGTACGAAAATGTCTTTCGTTCATTCGTTTCGATATTCCGGACTCAGTTAACATCTCGTCCGTAAACGTCTTCTTCGTACACAAAAGTAACACTTTGTGCCCCAATTACGTAAATAACTATTCTTTGATACATTGTAAAGTTACAAACCTATTCAAAACTGCACCATGACTTTACGGAAACAGTGTATTAAAAATAAGACAAATAATCATACAGTAAACGAGATTGGAAAGCACGATCTCCGTTTACATATAGTACTGAAAGTCCAAATCTTAGATATTATAAAATTAAATATGCCACCAGCAAGTCAATAAGCATTTCCTACTTCAGTTTATAAGGTACATGATGTAGAATACGAATATCTTAACATATCCGTCCAAATGGAAAAAGCATACTCGTATTATTTCCATAGTACCACCACAGTCTAGTATACAGAGTGTTTAAAAAATACGGGACATAATTTCAGGTATGTATTTCCCACATGTAGACAATCAAAATAGTTCATTACAACATGTGTCCGGAAATGCTTCATTTCCGAGTTATGGCCTTCACAACATTGAAATTCACCGGAACGTTTTTCTTTCCGCAGGTCTTTGTCATTACAGAAGATGTTCAAAATGTCCACCTCCTGCTTGAATACAGACCTCACATTGATGTCTCATTGACCTGCGAACACGATCCCAAACTCCAGGAGTATTGCGTATGTCCTCAGAACTTGCCACAATTCGATTCCGAAGGGATTCCAAATCAGGCACCGGAGACGAATAAACCAATGATTTTAAATGGCCCCACAAGTAGGTGAGCGTGGAGGCCAAGAAATTGGGCCACCTCTACCTATCCATCGATCAGGAAACCTTCGATCCAAGTACCGGCGAGCCGTACGACTGAAGTGTGCAGGAGCGCCATCATGCAAGAAGTGAATGTGTTGACGATTGATCGGTGGAGTGTCTTCTAAAACATGAGGTATGGTGTTTTCCAGGAAGATTGTGTACGCCTGTCCCGTAAGTCTGTTTACAAGTACATGGGATCCAACTAATCGATCACCAATGATACCGGCCCACATGTTGGGGGAGAACCGCACCTGGTGATGAGGTGGAACAGTTGCACGTGGGTTTTCATACGCCCATATATGCTGATTGTGGAAATTTGTTATGCCATCTCGTGTGAACTGTGCTTCATCTGTAAATAATACTAAGGCAGGAAAGTTCGGATTTACACCACACTGCTGCAAGAACCACTGACAAAACCTAACTCGTGCAGGGTAATCTGCTGGTGACAGGGCTTGTACACGTTGCAAATGATAAGGATACAATTGATACTCTTTCAACAGTCTCCAGACAGTCGTATGAGGAACAACAACGCTACCCTTCGTGTGCTGATAGAAGGAGTCATGTTCACAGCCTCCAGAATCTCCTCCTGTACTTCTGGAGTTGTAGATCTTGGCCATCCCCTTCCCAAACCAGGAGAGTTAAATTTTCCATACTCGCACAGACGGTAATGGAGACGTACAAATGTCTTCCTATCTGGACATTGTCGCTGTGGGTTCCTATCCTGGTACAAACGACGAGCCAGCGCAGCATTGCCGTCCGCCTTACCGTACATGAAGTATATCTCTGCCAGCTCTTGATTTGAATACATGTCGCACAGTCTAACGCCTACACAACACTGAATGTAACCTTCGCCTCGGAATGAACTGTCAGAGTGCCCTCTTAATGTCTCCTTTGACGGCAACGACCTACGGAAAGGAAAACGTTCCGGTGAATTTCAATGTTGTGAAGGCCATAACTCGGAAATAAAGCATTTGCGGACACATGTTGTAAAGAATTATTTTGATTGTCTACATGTGGGAAATACATACCTTAAATTTAGCCCCGCATTTTTTAAACATCCTATATACAGTCACGAACCTTCAGTTGTGAGGGTACTAGGAACAATAGACTGTGCCGTTACTATTTCGCATTGTCTGTGATGAGGCGACAGTAGCGATCCTAGTGGTTAGCAAATTATCTATGGATGCATATTCCCTACGTATTGAGCTTCGTGACTGTATATACTAGACTGTGATACCACTTGTACGTTTAACTGTCAATTACCTCCTCGTAGCTCAATCTGATGAGAATATTCGAAGTTAGAACAATCTTCTCGTGAGTGCTTTTGCAGCTGTTTTTCATTTCTCTACAAGAGGTAATGTTCCAGAGTCTTCCTTCCTGGTTCTCCTTCCTTGCTCTCTCTCTCTGTGTCTCTCTCTCTCCTTCTCTCCCTCCCTGATTGCTATATAATGCAAGGCAATAGGCTTACCCTAATGTAAAAGGAAACCTTTTTTGAGACAGTATTACACACTTTTACCACATGGAATGTAATGCTTCATGATAGTATTTCTGCATGAATCTCTATTGTCATCAAAATGTTATTAGCATAGCAATGTAAATGATGTGAGATGAATACCTTTTAAAATCTCAGACATATTAGAGAGAAGTTTGCTGACGTTATAGACAAAATTAGCCAGGTGTATTGTTTATATAGTCCTTTTTGTGTTAGTTTTAATAGTTCGTTTGAGTGTTTAGATTATATAATTTATGTATTCAGTTTGTATAGTTTTTTGTCTGTGTTTACTTTGTTTAATTTGTTTAGTCTGTATAGTTTTTTGTGTTTAGTTTGTATAGTCTGTTTGTGTGTTTAGATTGTAAGTGTACGAGTATAAACTCTCTTGAACTGACTCCCCAAGTTTAGTAGGCCTTCAGCTCACCCTACACTACTATAAGAGGCCGTTTCCCTTATGGAATTTCAGGCTTTTCATATTCACATTCATATTACTTACTTATGACTTACGGAACCAGGAGGTTCATTGCCTCCCTCACATAAGCCCGCCATCGGTCCCTATCCTACGAAAGATTAATCCAGTTTCTACCATCATATCCCACCTCCCTCAAATCCATTTAATATTATCCTCCCATTTACCTCTCCAAAGGTATTTTTCTCCCTACTAACAATTCATATGCAATTCTGGATTCAAGAATATAAAATTTACTTAAAGTTTTTCAATCATATGATTTATCGTTCTGACTGCGAAACCAGGTGGCCCGGGTTCGAATCCCGGTCGGGGCAAGTTACGTGGTTGAGGTTTTTTCCGGGGTTTTCCCTCAACCCAATACGAGCAAATGCTGGGTAACTTTCGGCGCTGGACCCCGGACTCATTTCACCGGCATTATCACCTTTATATCATTCAGACGCTAAATAACCCAGATGTTGATACAGCGTCGTAAAATAACCCAATGAAATAAAAATAAATAAAATTTATCGTTTTTGTTGCAAATTAATATTTGCCAATACTCACTACTAAAAAATTGTATCAACGTTTTCGCCTGTAGTGTATCATCAGATACTTAAATGTTTTGACGATGTAAACGTAAGTCCAATATAGAATGTGTTCAGTGTGATAAATTTGTGTATGATATAACAATAATAGTTAAAATCATGAGTTATATGTAGTAAATGTCTTAATATAGTTGTAAGAGATATGTTTATTTTAGTTTGCATATGGATTTACTGACTTGCCGAAAATGTGCGTAATATAAAATTCTTAGAACTCATGTTACATATACATGATATGATATATATTCATGTTACAATGTTGTATGTTTGTTCAATAATACTATTAAGTATTACTGTTATATCATACACAAATTTATCATAGTGAACACATTCTATATAAGAATGACGTATTGATATCGTTAAAATATTTAAGTATCTGATGATGCCGTACAGGCAAAAACGCTGATACAATTTTTAGTATTATGAATTAGCAAATATTCATTTGCAACAAAAATGATAAATCATAAGATTGAAAAACTTAAAATTAAATGTATATTTGTGCTACATGCGCTGCTTATCTCAAACGTCTGAATTCACATTCATGCATTGATGCAAAATAGGATTTTCATCTACGATTGCCAACAAAACAAAGACGAGATACCTCATTGAACTTGGAAGTGATATCACTATGTGTGTATCGAAGACAAAGTACAGATGTGAGAGATACTTTCTGAAAAACAGCTATATTTGTAGCATTGAGAAAATGTTTTTACTCAAGTGTATAAGTTTTTTGTCATATTGAATGTTGTTTATGTTTCTGGACACACAATAAGTGCATGTAAATAAGACGTTTTTGTTTTATTTTGTAAATCATTTCGCAACCCCCCTCAGCTATTTACACGATCCCCAGTTTTGGCAACCACTGCTTAAGAAGAATGTCACACATTCTTGTTATATACGTAGCAGTCTAACAACAAATGAAGAATTTCAGCCATACATACAGCCAGCTATCCTCTACCGGACGGAATGTATGAACCCCACAAGTAATACCAACATGGCAATGCTTATCAGTACAGCCCGGATGTTTGGCAAAATGCCTTTTTACTGGGTGGAAGTAAATCATTATTTGCATAGATATAAATGTGATTTAGAGTAAATCAAAGTGATAGAGTTAATTTTTATTTTGCCTGTTTAGCCTTTTTAAAGTGGTTCTTAGTAATAAATGCCTTTTTTTGCAATTCTAAAGCAATATTTCTCGTTTATTTTCAATTTTATAATTAATTGTAATGTAATGTGTATGAAATTTAAATATTTGAAAGAATGACTAACTTTACTAATAATAGTAAATAAAAGTAATTTATTTTGGTTGTTAATCTGCTAATAATCGTGCTTTAATACTATTGGTGTAATATGAATAATGATCTATAATCCACAGTTACAAATATAGTATTGTCATGTCTTCACGAAACGTATCATTTTCAATTGTTTGCTTTCATATTTTCAAATCTTACTGTTACAATTTATGTGCTACACGTGTTTATTATTGTAGGAGAAAGAAATTTGAGTGAGGAACAGTCGGTTATTGTAGGGTGATAGAAGGTATAAGATCGATTAGCTAGAATGCCTAAATTCTGTAAACCATTAAAAAGTAAACATGATGCTTATGTTAGTGAATTTGGTGCCTATGTGTTTTCAACCGATGGAACAGTTTTGTTATGTAAGGTTTGTGAAAAGACAGCTAATCACGAAAAAAGTATTTGATAAGTCAACATGTGTCACCTACGAAGTAAATACGTATATGAGTTATGTTGATATAATTTAAAGTTATTGATAACATATACAGGGACATCACTTTATTTTTACCGACATTTTTAACATTAACCTGGCTATACTCGGAAACACTGTTGCCTCCTTCCATTCAGGAGTTTGATGTTACTAGTGCAATATGTAAACAAATCATTTTACTAGGTATAGGAGGAGATAAAAGTAGTGTATCCATTTATGCTGTATGGAAATACGATATTACGATTTTCAGTTTGATCATCACTTTTACGGAATTTATCAAAATACAGTAGAGTAGTAACATTTTTTTTCTAAAAACTCAACTTTTCAGGCGGCTATGTTCGTTATGTAATACCTACTTTATTTAGCATATTAATTATTGGTGTTAACATACAATATAGAGAGTGCATTTAAATTGAGGTGGTCATAAGTAAAGGACTGTAAGTGCACTTGTTACTTTTGAGAATATGGGGTTTAAATATTTAAGCTTTCGTAAAACCGGTGAATTTTTATTTAAATTTTAATGTGTGATGCGATTAAAATATCCCTTTGCCACTAACATTTTATATACTTTAGCTTACACTGGATGCACTTAACTCATGTTATTACAAATGTCACTAGCATTCCTTTGCTTCTAGCCACCTCAATTGAAAATAAGCTAATCTGAATTTTTAAACAAGTTGCTGAAAATTGTTGCCGTTCATTACAATGCAGGCTTCAATTCTTTACGCATATTATTAAAAACATTTTGAAGCATATTCCCTGAAATTGAATTTATCGTTTCTTCAATATAATTTTTTAGTACGATATTATTAATATAGGTTCTTTCTTCTATAGAAAACGCAACCATATTTCTGAAACACACTATACACTGCAGTGTTTACTTCACTGCTTGAAGACTTCGAACGCAAGAGCGGCCGTAAGTCTGTGTGTCTGACGGGAGCAAGGACATTAGTGAAGGGGTGGGAGTGAAGTACATTCAGAAATGCAGGTACAATAAAAATGCAAGTAAAAATAAAACGATGTCCCTGTATTATGCCATTTTAAAATTTATAATGCCTATTTCAAAGACTACTGTGCCTTTCTCTAAGTTTTTATTGTCTTTTTTGCCTGCCTATTTTAACTTTTATAAATGACTAAACATCCTGGCTCTACGTATCAGACTACTAGGCAAGGAGATAATAGGGTAGGTTGACCAGTTCCTTTCCCCAGCCATTCCATACATTGCCGATTAGCTACATATTACACTAATATATAATCAAATAATTATATATGTACTCTTAAATTATATGTGTATAATGTAGGTTGCTGTATGTACATAAGTATGTGTGTGCGTATACGTGCGTGTGTGTACATACGCGGAAATATTAAGGGGGGAATTTCTTATATTTATTTGTGTATAATTTTATTGCGTCTCCTTTGAAAATTTCACAACTCACTGACCAACTCACAACCTCCAGAATATCTCAACTTGGTCACACGGTACATGGTCCTGC
Organism: Periplaneta americana; assembly: GCF_040183065.1. Taxonomy (NCBI): domain Eukaryota; kingdom Metazoa; phylum Arthropoda; class Insecta; order Blattodea; family Blattidae; genus Periplaneta; species Periplaneta americana. The sequence continues at coordinate 98,778,037 of NC_091130.1, forward strand.
AGGACGGATCAAGTCTTACAAAGTTTTACAATAACAGTCACGGAGAGGTCTGGATATTCGCATTCGAATGCAGCCGCACATCGCAATAAAGCTTTATACTTTATGGTAGACAAGCTTCTAAGCAACATGTGTTGTACCTCAATATGTATTCTGTAAGTTCAGCTTTGTTGCAGAAGCTGTACATAAAACGAACATTATGTGTCACACTCTAACTTCACTTTATATAATCTCTAAGTCGACATGGAAAGACGTAAAAATAAACACGGAAAAATCCTACAATTCCAGAAAAAAAACATACCTTCCACATATATCAGAATTTACGGTGACTGGCACTCTAAAAGGTAAATTTCGAACTATCGGAGCATGAAGTAACGCTAAGCTGCTTTTTTAAAGTAGGATTTCAGTGCTTATGACAAAGAGAACGAAACGGAATTCAACCTTCGAAAAATTGACATACGGCTCTATAAAAGTGAAACCTGGCCTATTTGTATCACCATTTCAACATTGGTAAAATATTTTATCCTTCACAAAATAATTTGAAAAATGTAATAAACTGAAACACGTAGCCTATACGATATTCGAAAATATTCCAACAATTTCACTTGTGACATCATTTGGAAGGCTACCTCCGTACTAAACATGTAGGCCTACATTAAACTCCTTGTACTTTAAAAACGCCTTCGCAAATAAGAAACATTTATTTTAAATTTCATAGTAGAAATGGACAGATGTTTGCCATATAATTTAGTGATAATTTGTAAGAGAGAGTAGTTATGGGAAAAAGTTATTATGAGTGTTCTGTTTTCCCTATAAGTGTCGTGCAATGTTCAAATATAAGAGGGAATATCGAGATACTACAAACTTTACCCTACTGCAGCGATGGCAAGGTCAAGAGCACGTAGACGGTTCTGCATGCGATCAAGCACTCACTGGTTGCAATGAATCTATTCTGCAAGCAGCGCAGCAGCAGTGAATTAGAAGAGGTGAGGAAAGTGAACTCTATTGGCCTATCGCTGCAAGATGAATTAAACTGTTTTTAAGTAATAGATAACGTGTTACATTCATACAAGACAACAATAAATCAGAACATGTTTTGTAGAGTGTACCTCTCTAATAAATGAAATGAATTATAAAATAGTAGGCTACAATAAATAATAAACATAGCTTCTTTTTAACTTATACAGTTCCAGATAATAGCTACAATATAATTAGGCCTAATTTTTATATAATTATCTAATAATCCAACTAGTATAAAAACACTAACCAATACAGAAGTGAAAAACTTTACACGATATTATGCATACAAAAAAATGAATAATAGGTCCGCAACAAATAATAAACATAGCAGGCCTATATTTGCTTTATTTTATTTACTTTTTAAATTTTATTGGGTTATTTTACGACGCTGTATCAACATCTCAGGTTATTTAGCGTCTGAATGAAATGAAGGTAATAATGCCGGTGAAATGAGTCCGGGGTCCAGCACCGAAAGTTACCCAGCATTTGCTCGTATTGGATTGAGCGAAAACCCCGGAGAAAACCTCAACCACGTAACTTGCCCCGACCGGGATTTGAACCCGGGCCACCTGGTTTCGCGGCCAGACACACTGACCGCTACTCCACAGGTGTGGACTTTTTTCTTTATCTTAGAGGTTTTAGATAAAGAGTCCTACCTAATTAAATGTTATGTAACTCTTACACACTTAATAATGTACTTATTATATGAACAGCAGATTTCTAGAAACAAATTAAATTCCTGACTTCTCGTCTAATACAGAAGTGTTTTTTTCTTGTTTCTACCGACACCAACCTTCTTATGTCGAGCGAAATTATGTTTCCTGCAGCATGACGTAGCACAGCACGCCTATTATCTGATAATCTTGATATTAGTCTTAGTTTTGTGAGATTATAAGTGAGAAAAATTGCTCACATACGTGCTTACTGCCTAATATAGAAATAATTTGCTCCGCAAATATTCGTACCCTAGATATATTACCCGGCAAAGCGAACTTCCAACTTGGCTCTGTTCACGCAATTCAAAGAACCTGGAGAGAACTTTTCCTCGGCTTAACCAAAGGGCATCACAATGGTAAGGAACACTGTCAAACTGAAAATGTATGGATGACATATCTTGACAATTTTTAGACAATTCGTAACGAGTCTACGCTATTATTATCATACTCTTTTTGTACTTTATTCTGTAATGCAGTGCGGAAGAACCTCTACAGTACATCTAAACATATATTTATTACTATTTAATGTTAATAAAACAACAAAATTTCAATACATCATTATGTACATCAAATAATAATTTCTGGCGTTTCACATTGCTTCTCTTTGTAACTAAATGCTTTCCATATATCTGACTAAGCACATTATCTCTTCTTTCATTCATAAGAAGTCAAGAGTCCAGTCAGCCTAAACGACTTCTTCCTTAGTGTCTTATGCACAACTCTTGAGTTCATCAGTGGCTTTATGTGCGTGCCGTACGTGCTCTGAACAGCGCATACGGGTTCTGAGGCACGCTTGCGCTGTCGTTGACATCACTGCGCCTACTCCATAGGCATTCCAACAGCACGTGGAAGTGAAGCATGTAAACTAAAATAGCCGAGTCTATTGAAAACAGGTAAGAGGCCTTATGTTCGGTTCATGTTTGCAGACTCTTTGTACAACTGAAGCTCCCTTTCGTTTGTTCAGTCTTTCCCCTCCGTTACATATGTTCAGTGCCTTTCTTCTTAGTTCCTCCTCTCCCTGCGCCTTTATGCTTTAGCTACATAAGGATATCTTACGAAGTTACGCATAGTAATGGCTATAGGCAATTTTTCTTGTTATTAATATGACTTAACGTTCACATAAATATACGTATAAATAAATCAAACAAACTACATTTAGAAAACGCATATGTTCAAAGAAACAAGTATGAGCGAAGTTCAAACATGAGAGAGAAAATCAAAACATTGCAAACTTCGTATTATTCCACATGAAAAAAACGAATCACAAGATATTTGCTCAAATCCTTAAGCGGTTTAAAATAGTGTCCTGCTATGTTCGAACATGAGAGAGGCAACCAAGACATTGCAAACTTCGTCTTATTTATATGAAAAACTAATCGCAAGATCTATGCTGAAAAATTAAAGTTGGGAGCGGAGGACAGTAAATATTTTCTAAGAAAGTAAAACAAAAATGGCCGGCCTTCCTCTGCAGGTAAACATCGACGAATGTCGAACTTCGTCATACTCGACAAACTTGAATCTAACATGGTGCCTGTAATACTTCCATCATCCGTATCGTCACACAAATAATGTTACCTAGCAACTGTGATTTATTTGAATAATATGTGAAGAATGTAATTACAGCTATTTTCTTCCGGTAATTGGTATAGTAACGACTGTAATGTATTTTAAACACATAGGCTAATGTGATGTACCTATATGTACGTATATTTCTGTCTAAGTTTAATCATGTTTTGTAATAAAAATTACCTGTCATCACAACTAAATAAAACTTCATAAGATCTGCTCTAAAATCCTTACTCAGCTAAACGCATGAATTGTTGGGAGAGGAGTGTAGGAGAGACCAGCGAACTTAAAGGGCACAGATCATACAAGGAGCAAGACCGAGCGAACGAGACAGATCCACTTCATAAAGCAGACTTCGGTTCTTGTCACGCTCGACAAACTTGAACCGAACATTAAGCATGAAATGCACGGCACTATTCCCTATTACTCCTAACTCACCATTACTCTACGACCAACATAATTCAATTTCATACTTTTTGTTCATCTTAGAGTTTTGTAAGCTACATCAATTAAAAAAGAGAAATATAATTATCACATACATTTCGTTAGTGGCGAATATTGTTGGATGGGAATATACTGTATGTGTGTTTGTGGATGTGTTTATAGGTTCTCACAATTTCTTAAAATTATTATACGTACATAGATAGTGTCTATCCTTTAAATGACACTTTTATTTTAGAATTTATGTAGTGTGTTATAATTAGGGTCTGGATTTTATAATCACCATTTTAGGATTTATAGAGAGATGGTTTAGTCCTTTTTAGAATTTTATTTCTTCAATCCACACTGTATTTATATTAAGGGGTTAGTTACAGCTTACAGCAGTAAAATTTTTGGACTAACACTACACTCTAATGGTGCATCAATATTCATTTGTATCTACTTACATATTGGACGAGGAATATATTATGACTCATATAATTTTTTACATACATGATTGTTTCCACCATTACTTTATCTTGTACAAAAATGAAAATTGGTATGTGTAAAACACTGACCTTCTGCTACATGAAAAAAAATTATAATTAAAAAATTACTATTTTTTTTAAATTCATATTGGTGGTAGTTCACTCTGCGGTGATGAAGTATTTCCCTCATAACTCATAAACTTGTTAACTTTTTCATGTTTTCTCTCTTTTATTTTATTGCTGAAACGCATATTTACAATATCACGCTCTTTCAATCACATTACTTAATAAATAATATTTTTTTTTTTTATTTTGTGATAGAAGAAAATACTGATATTTGACAATTTTTAATGAATTTATTTTTTATGAGACAATCTATGAAAGGTAGAGATGTGATCTTGCATCATATTGTAGATATGATATGCATAAAAACACACAAAAAATTTCATCACAGAATGTTGGATAGTTTTTTAGTTATGTGGGAAACGTTTCATCACTGCACAGTGAAATAAATTTTGAAAAAAAAAAAAAAAATGTAAATAATTTTCTTAAATCGTAAAAATATTTGTCTCATATAGCAGAAGGACAGTGTCTTACATGTACTCATTTTCATTATTGTACAAGATACAGTAATGGAGGAAAAAATGTTAAATATTTCCAAAATGTTACTGCTGTAAGCTGTACCTAATCCCTTAAACTGACAAATATTTCCATCGAAATGAATAACAAATGAATATGAACTGTAAATACTTCTGTATGTAACTAAAAATAACTGTGTACTCAATACAAGAAAATACACACTACAAAAAATCGAAGTTCTTATTCAGTTCTTATACTTAGTTAAAGAAATACATAAACAAAATGCTCACTTTTTTTAAGATAAACTGTCGTAATGAGCAACAATGTTCAATTCAAAATTCTGTTGTGAAACATTTTCTATTATCCCTCAACACATTTCTGTAGTGAAAAAAGTTTCGCTCGATACAACATGAAGTCAATGATGCGTATTTCATGGATGCCACTGCTTTTGGTCCCCATGGTAACTCTCAAGTTATTTATTCTCCTTGACGAGCTGCAGCTACGTATTTCATCTTCGTGTATCCAGGATTCCGTTCAAGGACTTAAGAGAGCTTTGAAGAGAGCACATCGCACACTATATATGGTATTTTCTTATTTGCAACTGCTTCATTGATATTCATTGCTTCATTTAATAGTCTCATATAAAAGTTTTTTAATGTATCTTTGTTTATATTAAATTTAATATATATTTTTGTGGTTATCTTATTGTAATAATAATTGTATATTTAAATTTTAATGTTGATTTAAGATGTTCAATGACAGCAGAAACGTCAGCAAAGTGGGATTTGATCAATGAAATAGAAGTGGTGTGTTTTGTATCCTGAAGAACATGCTTTGCCTTCGAGATGCAAGCAGCGTTGCTGTTGTCGAATTTGTCTATGATTTTTTATTTCCTCATGCTGATCGGCTTAGTAGAATGCGGCTGTCAACCAAGTTCCCCAGCCAGTTACTGGTTCTGGCAGTAGACTTATTCCAGTAACATCTCTTTGAATGTCTGAATGTGACTAGGTGATTTAAGAAAAATTTTCTTGACAGAAGAAACAATAGCATTTACCCCTGGAAAATTATTTCCGACTTCTTCTGCCAACCGATGTAAGCCATGGACTAGGCATGTTATATAGATCATATTTACATAGAAATTTGTCAGAACCTCTCCTGCTTTAATCATGTGTGCGGCACTATCACTAAGCAGAAGGAAAAAATTTTCATCATTCTCTCCAGACCATAATACACGTAGATGTTGTTTGTTTTATCTATTTCTTTACAAACGACAGGATGTGGTTTTCCGATTCTACTGGATCCAGTTTCCCGATGATAACATAGACAATGTAGGCTAAGGGCTGCAGCTATCCGTGGTCTCATCAACAAAGAGCCATAATTGTCATCTAAATCGGCCCTTATGGTATTCAACGTCTTCTCATAGCAACATTTCAAGTAGTTCTTATGCAAAGTAGACTCATCTGGTACTTTACGACTAGTAAATTCTTCAAGGAAACTACGGAAAACAGTTCTCTTCAACGCATTCCATGGCACTTTGGCTTGCACACTTGGTCAAAATGAAGGTGGCCGGTCTCTTGAGCAGTGAAAATTTTCTAAGTTGCTTCGAGTCAGCGCGCATTTCACTACCGTAAATCTACGTGCGCCGCTTTAGTTAACTCCATAATACAAGGCGCTGATTTGGGCTACCTCCACAGCATGCTTCGAATCTCCGTAGTGAATTTTTTCTTTTGTCCTTTCTTTTATTTTTACAACTCCTTTAATGAATATAATCAAATAATTTTGCTTATGTTAATTCATGTTACTTACAGATAATTAAAAAATTGATGAAAATTTGTTGTTGGCCTATAATTGCAGGAAATTAGTACATAATTTGTCATCAGAATTATGGTTTTTCTTCTTGTTTACAATTACTACGTTTAGGCCCTGATGATAACGGATTTAGATTAGTATAATAATCATATTCCCTGCAGTACAACTTGCAAATTAATTATTGCTAATTATTTAACTGTCAACATATTTACTGAATGTTATTTAGGCAATAGAGTGCAAAGCAGCAGGGATTAATAAAATAATTATCATAGCATTAATATGAAAGCCTCTAATAACTGTCGTCTTTAGTGTTACTTCCATCTAGTGCCGAAAGTTCCTATTAACACGAAAAAAATAATAAAGAGGAAAATATTCTAAGGATAAAAAAATTACGAAAACCTGTTATATTTTCACTGATGCATTTAAATGGCAACAAAAAAAAATTTAGTAACGCCACGAACATTTGAACTTGCAACCTCAGGAATTCTTAGCTGTCGCTAAGACATTTACTGCAATCATTGGCATTATAACGATCAATGGTCATACTCCACTTGAAAACCTGTTATACAGTATAGTGTTTGTGTTACAGTATTCACTGTGTAAATACTCAACGATCTGTCTGTTTTAAATTTCTTATATGAATTATTTTCTCGGAAGATTTTAGTGCTTAATAGCGTCCGAAGCAAAATGCCCAAAACAAAAATGTCCAAAAGTCTAAATTGTCCCATACAAAATGTCCAAAGTGCAAAATGTCCAATACGAAAATGTCCAAAGTGCAAAATGTCCAATATAAAATGTCCAAAGTGCAAAATGTCCAATTTGTAAAATGTTCAAAGCGCAAAATGTCCAATTTGTAAAATGTCCAAAGCAATAATGTCCAAAGTTTAAAATGTCCCAAGTGCAAAATGTCCAAAATATTTATGTCCAAAGTTTAAAATGTCTAAAGTGCAAAACGTCCAGTGTGTAAAATGTCCAAACCAATAATGTCCAAAAATTGCAAAATGTCCAAAGCAATAGTGTCCAACACAAAACTCTCTGAAGAAAAATATTTTATTCTTTAAGCAAAATATGCAATGTGGAAAATGTCCAAAGCAATAATTTCCAATACAAAATGTCCAAGTGCAAAATGTTCAATGTGTAAAATGTCAAAAACAATGATGTTCAATACAAAAATGTCCAAAGTGCAAAATGTCCAAAGCAATACTGTCCAACACGAAACTCTCCGAAGAAAAATGTATTATTCTTTAAGGAAAATGTTCAATTTGTAAAATGTCCAAAGCAATATTGGCCAATACAAAACTATCCAAAGTGCAAAATGTCCAAATCAATAGTGTCCAACACAAAACTCTCCGAAGAAAAATATTGAAATTTTGCTTAAAGAATAATATATCTAAAATGTCCAAAGTGCAAAATGTCCAAAACAATAATATCCAATACAAAAATGTCCGAAGTGCAATATGTCCATTGTGTAAAATGTCCATTACAAAAATTTCCGAAGTTTAAAATGTCCAAAGTGCAAAAATTTCCAAAGTTTAAAATATTCAATGTGCAAAATGTCCAAGGCAATAGTGTCCATCACTAAACTCTCCGAAGAAAAATATATTATTCTTTAAGCAAAATGTCCAATGTGTAAAATGTCCAAAGCAATAATGCCCAATACAAAAATGCCCAAAGTTAAAAATGTTCAAAGTGCAAAATGTCCAATGTGCAAAATGCTGCGAAGGGTTTCTGTTCTAGCTGCATGTACAGTACTCCCTTCACGCAAATGTGCCTCAGTCTCATCGTATAAAATAGTTATTAGCTCAAAATTGTTATCAATTGTGGAGCGCGGATTGCTTCATTCCCAAGTGTACTACGTCAGTAAATGTTGTGTTATAATGAGAATACTTGTGATATAAATATCTACGGTAGTGATTGACCTTTTTGACACAATTATTTGAACCAGCACTGCTAACCTTACTCTGTTAAGAGTCAAGAGTCAACAAATACTGTTAAAAATTTAAAATTTGTAACTGCAACTGCATTCCGAGAATTAAAAATTAATTTGTTCCATCGTTGAAGAATTGCCTCAGAAATTTCAATTCACAGCTGTTGTTAAATTTTTTTAGAGGTATTTAGGTAATATAGACTACCGTAAATTTTGGTTTCGAACATTTTTGCTTTGGAAAGTTTTTTATTATATTTGGACATTTTTGTTTTGTACTTATTATTATGACCCCCATTTAATGATAGGCTTCTTAATCACTCGTGAATGGCTCACCCGAGTGTGTAATATGAGTTGCTTCTTAAGTTAGTTTACTTAGACCATTTTCGTTTGGAAGTTTTTGATTTGGACATTTTACATTTTAGACGTTTATACTTTGGAAAAATTTCAGTTTGGACATTTTGGTTTGGACATATTTGTATTGGATATTTTTGTGTTTGGACATTTTACCCTTTGGACATTTTTGCTTCGAACATTTTCATTTGGACATTTTTGTGTTTGGACATTTTTACTTCGGACATTTTTATTTGGACATTTTTCAGTTTGGACATTTTAGCTTCGGACATTTTTGTGTTTGGACATTTTAGCTTTGCACATTTTTGTGCTTGGACATTTTAGCTTCAGACATTTTTGTGTTTGGACATATTTATATTGGACATTTTTGTCTTCGGACATTTTACACTTTGGACATATTTGCTTCGGGCATATTAATTTGGACATTATGTCTGTGGCTCATTAATAATTGTGTACCCCATTATAATTACGAGAAGAATATACGCAATCTTTGAACAAAGCCTGGCTGTCCCGTGCGCTCACGGAAATACCTGACTCGAACTTAGTCTCTCAGACGCCGGCCACTTTCATTTTAACCAAGTGTACAAGTGCCTCACATAACATCATATTCAAAACATCCACCATAAACCTAGTCATTAGATGAAATGAATGATTGAATGAATGTTGTTTGCTTTTTTGTTAGATTGTTTTTACGGATGGCAGACTAAAAGTAGGTAACTAGAAATTTTAAGAGATCCAAAACAATAACAATTTCAAACATTTACTGTAATGTTAAAATATTTAGTTAACTGCGTTTCAATGTTCTGACGTCAGTAAGAAAATGTATTCTTGAACATTGTTCTATTCCGATAGTTCCTGATGTCACTGGGTATGGTATTCTATATGCGAAAGCGAGATAGTGAATGATGAATACGTTGAATTTGAAGTATTGGTATGTCTAGAAGGAAAGTTATTTTGCGTGCATGTGTAGAGATTGTGACATTATATGTACCGTAACTGGAGCG